>NW_026988467.1:14620000-14860000 GCF_030222135.1 Aotus nancymaae | reverse complement strand
TCTGATCCCGCCTGCTAGAAAGCGTCCCACCTGCCCTGAATTTCACCTTTCTCTTCCAGATTTTGAAGTTGCCTTTTTTTTCCTACTATTTTTTTTTTTTTTTTGAGACAGGGTCGCACTCTGTCACCAAGGTTGGAGTGCAATGGTGCGATCTCAGCTCACTGCAACCTCCGCCTCCTGGGTTCAAGCAATTCTCCTGCTTCAGCCTCCCAAGTAGCTGAGATTACAGGCGCCCGCCACCACACCTGGCTAATTTATTGTATTTTTAGTAGAGATGGGGTTTCACCATGTTGGCCAGGTTGGTCTCGAACTCCTGATCTCGAGTCATCTGCCCACTTTGGCCTCTCAGAGTGCTGGGATTACAGGCATGAGCCACCGCGCCTGGCCTTGGAGTTGCCCTATAGAAATGCTCATAACAGCTCTGCTAAGCAGGTATCATCTCCATTTTCCACATGAGGAAGCTGAGACTTGGAGAGGTGAGATGCACACCTGATCTGGACCACACCGGTCTCCCTCCAAAGCCGGTGTTCTTCCAACTGTGCTGCATGTCCCTACTCCCTCTCTTCCTCATGCTTCAGCTACTTGTGGGCACGCCCTGTCTCCCTCTCATTTTGGAAGATTCTGGGCCTGATTTTATCTGCGTGTCTACTAGACTGTGTTTTGCAGAGTGGGGTCAGTGGCTGTCAGCCACCACTGCGTCTCCCTCACTGAGAACAGTGCCTGGCATACAGTAAGTGCTCAGTAAATATGGGTTGGTGGGTGGGTGAGTGCATGGTGTTGCCCCAGGGGCCTGGCATACAGGAAGCCCACAGTAACTGTGTGTGGAAGGAAGTGAGGGTGGAGAAAGATCCCCCACTCAAGAAGCCCAAGGTCGATCCCAGCAATAAGGCAGCAGGCAAGAACCCAACTTATCTTCCCTAAATTCCTCCAGGGAGCCAATTCTCCCCTGAGGCATCTCAGAGGATGGCTCTTGCTGAGAGCTGTCCCTGTGATCACCATCTCTCTGCCTGCCTGGAAACCGAAGCTCCCTCCCCAGGGTCTGAACTGTCCCTGGTCATTAATCAAGACAGTTTGGAAATTCTTAAGGGCCCAGGAAGTTCATGCCAGTGAGGAGGTCAGCTGACAGGCAGCCTGGGATAAGGCAGAGTCCCAGGGGACGTCCTCACCTAGCTTCTGCACATCATCCTGCGTTAGCCTCAGTTTCTGCACCTGGACACCAGGCCTGGGTTTGTCTAATCTTGCCCTTTCTGAAGAGCTGCTTTATGGCTCCCCAGAGATATGACTGGTTTTGTGGACGGGATATGTGTGTCCCCCCTTCTGAATTCGTATGTTGAAGCCCTAACCCACATATGATGGCATTTGAAGGTGGGGCCTTTTCAGAGGTAATTAGGATAAGATGAGGTCATGAGTGTTGAATCCTCAGAATGAGACTAGTGCCCTTATAAGAAGAGACCAGAGAATGTGCTCTCCTCTGCCCTTCTTTCTGCCATGTGTCAACGCAGTGAGATGGCGGCCTTATGCTGGCCACGAAAGGGGCCCTCCCCAGGAACTGAATCAATTGGTGCCTTTGTCGTGGACTTCCAGCCTCCAGAGCTGTGAGGAATAAGTGTCTACTGTGTGAGTCACCCAATCTATGGTATTTGGTTACAGCAGCCAAGCTGACCACGACCAGGGGGAGGTGGACAAGGGATAGCCCACCTGTGTCAGCTGCCTGGTGTGTGCCAGAACCTGGGTTCTAACAACAAGCACACCTGGTCCCTGCCTTTAAAGAAGGCGCCATCTATGCAGAAAACAGACACGTGGTCAATTATTATAAATCTTTGTGCACATAATTATGGACTAAGAAGGCACTAAGGGAGTACTCAGGAGGCCAACAGGGCCTTCCTCAGGCCAGGGTTAATCAGGGAGGTCTTCTTTGAGGAGGTAGCTTTGGAGCTGGAACTTGATAGTTGAGTTGCTTGGAAAGCCTATCCTGATCTTTAATATTAACCACCATCCCCTAAGCTGGACGTCTCCCAATGAGCAAAACCACCCCGTCTTCCACGGATGTACATTGTCTTCTCTGGGAATAATCCTTCCAGGATAAGCCCCCTTCTTGGGACCCTCCCCAGATGGCCAGGCCATGCCTATGTCTGTAGAAGGCCACAGTGAAGTCTTAGGAGCATTGGAAATTCTCCTCTGCGTGGGTGTCAGGCACTGTGGCCGAAGACCAGTGGAGACAACTGGATGTGGACTATGGATCAGAAAACAAGTTTCCCCAAAAAAAGCTCTGTTGTGAGCTGGCCTGCTACAAAGAGATTTTAGCAAGTCTTTCCTGAGGACGGAGACAAGTGATGTCTGCAGCTGTCTGCACTTTCGGTTCTGAAGGATGGGTCTGTGCGAGACGGCTCTGGACATCATCCCAATCTTCAGCACCATCAACATCACCACTGTCACCGTCGTCATCACAAACTCTCTCCTCTCATCACCACCTGCTGTGTCACGGCTGCCACCCGCATCGCCATCACCTTTATTCCACTGCCACAATCACCACTGTTAGCATGATTCTGCAACGCTGCTGGCACCTTCCTTATTTCCGATCCCATCATCACCATCACCAAACTTTCTGCATCACAACTCATAACCAGCTTTACCCCTAAATTAACAATCTATGCCAACCTTCAGGACTTTTTGTTGTTACTGTCTGGCTGGCCTCTGGGGCCAGGGAACCTTGGGTGACAACTGTGCACATCCTCTATCTTACCTGGGACATGCAAATCCAACCATGGCCCTCAGAGGAACTGGGCTTGGCAAGGTGGGGACGACCACGGAGTAACGGTACTACCAAGGAACCAGTGCTTCCCCACCCAGGATGCCACGCGCAACCTTTAGGCACATCTCAGTATATGGAGGTGGGGGGGGTCTAGGGCTTGTCAGCCTCAGGCCCTTCCTTTGTCTCCCATCACTCCTGCACTGATTCCATTGTCTGTTTTCCGTGTCCTTCACCCCTTCCAGACCACCAGCCTCTCAAGGCAGGTCTGTGGTTTTGTTCACTGCTTTCTCAGCCGGAAGCTCAGAGCCCGGGACTTAGCAGTCACTGGGGAATGCCTGTTGACCTGGGATGTTAAAACAGAAGGGAACATTGCTCTTCAAATCCTTGCAGCTCTGGCTGGGCATCAGTGCTTCCTTCCAGGAGAAACATCTTGCTGGCAGAAGCTCCTGCTTTGCAAGGCTGGTGCAGCGGCTTGCTCTGCCATGCCTGGCAGGGGTGGGTCTGTGTCAGTGACAAAAATGAGGTCACTTACCAGCCTGCCTGCCACCGCATGAATCTTGCACCCATTCCTTGTTCAGTGAGATGTTGTATTCAAATGCTTGCTGGGGAATTGGCGTGGGTTTGTCTCTTTCTCTTTTTATTTTCCTCCTGTCTTTCTGTCTGACTTAGGGGCAGAGTTGCAGCTGCTACAGCAGTAGGCTGGAGACTGAGATCAGGGTTTGCGGGCAGCCAAGCTACTGAGCTCCCTGTTCCCTGGGCTCACTCAGCTTAGCCGATGATATGGCCAGTGTTATGGCCACTATTCTCCACTGTCCTGTCACCGGAGGCCATCAGAGCAGGGCCAGACCATCTCCTCTGAGAACCCAGGGAGCTCGGCTGCTGTACACAGCGATTCTCCCAAACTCTGAGGTCCCCCTGCTCTCAGCCCTCCTCTCCATCTGCCAAGGCTGTGCCCAGGCCATTCTGAGCCTGGAGGCAGCATCCCACCAAGAAACCCCCCAGAATTAGCTTTTCTTTTCTACCACCAGCCAATACAGACTATGACCTCCTAAGCTCCACAGGGGGGCAATTAATATGTCTTGTGTGTGGATCTTTCAATCAATACTTCCTGAGAACCTATTAAGTGTCTGAGCCTAGAGATGTGACAGAAAACAAGACAGACTTGTTTTGTCACTGATATGGTTTGGCTGTGTCCTTACCCAAATCTCATCTTGAAATGTAGCTCCCAAAATTCCTGCATGTCATGGGAGGGATCTGGTGAGAGGTAATCGAATCACGGGGGTGGGTTTTTCCTGTGCTGTTCTCAAGATAATGAGGAAGTCTCATGAGATCTGACGGCTTTAGAAAGGTCAGTTCCCCCGCACATGTTCCCTTGCCTGCCGCCATGTAAGATGTGCCTTTGCTCCTCTTCCACCTTCCGCCATGATTGTGAGGCCTCTCCAGCATTGTGGAACTGTGAGTCCATTAAACCTCTTTCCTTTATAAATGACTCAGTCTTGGGTATGTCTTTATTACTAGCATGAGAACAGACTAATACAGTCACTGTCCTCAAGTAACTTCTGTCTGACTGGAGAAAAAGAGGTGAAAGAAGTACATCAAGAACAAACAACTCTGAAGGATGCTCATTGTTATAAAGAAAACAAAAAAGGACAGGAGGACAGAGACTACGAGGGGAAGGAAGGAACCTCTTTTCTGGGGATGGGTCAGGGAGGATGTCGTTAAGGCAGTGCTATTGGATCTGAAATGTGAAGGATGAAGAGAAGCCCGTCATGGAAACACTGGGGGTAGGGGATAATTTGAGGCAATGCCCAAGGCTCGTGGTGGAGTGTGAGGAGGCGGGGGGTCCTGGGGGGTGAGGTTGCACGGGGTGGCAGGGTCTGACGGTGCTCAGGAAGGACTGTGGGTTTTGCTTCTGTACAATGGATGACTTGGAAGTGCCTTAGGCAGAGGTCTAAAACAACGCCGTCTTATCCCCAGAATGCACACCTGGTACACTCAGAGAATATCTGCAGAATAAATGAGGTGAGGCCCTCCTGGTTATTTCTACCTTCCCCTTTACTCCATGTTGGATTTCCTATTCCATTAGCACGTGGATTTTGATGCTCAGCTAGGTGCCACGCCTGTCCCTTCACTGGCGCCCCAGTGAAATCGGGGCCCTCTAAGTACCTGGAGTATGCATTGCTCTGTGCACTACAGGGCCCTTGGCCAGTCTCTCTCCTCTTGCCCTCTGTTTCTCTATCTCTGAAAATCAGTAATGGTCCCTCCTACTTTCCCTATCCTGGAGGCTGACAGCTCACATCTGCAAAATCAGGCAGGCATGGAAGCTCCTCCATATAGACTGTGGTTATGTTCACCATTGCACATAAAATCTGACTGAAATAAGAATGGGCAGCACATACAGGGCTCTGGAAGCAGCAATGCCTGCCTTCAAATCCCACTCCACTTCCTAGCTGTGCGATGACTGTCAAGCCACTCCACCTCTCTGAGCCTGCTTTATTTCCTGTGAAATGGATGTTTTGAGGGTCTTTGCAGAGTATCTTGCTTTGGCAAATGCCCTACTCACAGCAGCCATGATTCTAATTGCTCCTGTTCCCATGTAATGCTCATGGCAATATTGCAAGGAAGATATTGCGATCTCCACTTCACAGATGTGGCAACGGAGGCCGAGAGATAAAGCCACCTGTAACTCAGAGACCAAGACGGGATCGCTGGCCTAGGCTTTCTGACTCTGGGTCTGCATGCTTCCCATGCAGCCCTGGCTCCCACCACCGTGGGACCCTGTGGTTCTTTCTGGGGGGACCCTTTCTGCAGCTTCCCAAATGCCACTTATACTGGCTCTACTCTGTCTGGATTCTCAGGGGGGCATCTTTTCTTTGTTTATCAGCTGAGTTCCAAATACAAGAAAGAGCAGGCAGGGCCCAGGCGAGGGCTGGAGAAGCTGTCTGCTGACAATACCAACACATTTCTACCAAATTACCAACTCCCGGCATCTCCCATTAAGGAGCAATTCCTTGCAAGGCAGACACGCTAACAAGACACTTCTGAACTCCCATCTGCATTTTCTGCTGCCAATGAGGGAGGCATGAAAGGTAATGTTTGTGGGAGCCACGTTCTTCATTACTGAGTGGGGGAGGAGGAAAGCTGGAAAAGGCTTCTTCATCCTCTGCGGATCTTTAATGAACCTTTTAACATGTTTAAAAAAATAAATGAAGAGAAAATTTTTTAAAAGCCCTTTTTAAGAATTTGGCAGGTTTGATTAGTGGTTTTGAAAGCCCTAAGCAGCCACTTAATTGGTGAGTCCCCTTGACAGCTGGTGAGTGGAGGCAGGAATGCAGCCGGCCACGCTCGCCTTTTTGTCTTCCGTGTACCTTTTCCAAGATGGCTCACAGGCCACAGACTCGCTGACCCCCCCATCTGCTGTCCATGGTGCCCTACAGATGCAGCTGTGCCAAGCAGGCAGATGGATGCAGAGAACTTTCTGGGTATGATGGGTTCCTGCCATATGCTGGAAGCAGGATCCAGAAGGAGGGTCAGAGGGAGTACAATGGGATGAGTTTGGGCAGGGATGGGGTGACAAGGAGAACTTACATGCACAATGAAATCCTCTCTGGAGGGGGCTGGCTGGCTCACTTTCGATTCACACCCTGGTCCCTGGGAGGAACTCATGGTGTTGCTACAGAAGTGTGGGCTTGGGGACCAGGCAAGTCTGGATTTGAATCCTGAATGTGCCCTCTTTCAGTTGTGTGACATTTACAAGTGAAGAATTCTCTGAGCCTCAGTTTCCACATCTATAAATTTGGGACAATTATACCTACCTTATAGGGTTGTAAGAAGCAAATAGTTGTAAGAAGTAAATGTGATGTGCCTGGCACATAGGAAGCACCCCCCCAAAATTAATTTCCTTCATCCTCAACTTCTACACCATGATCCTATTCTTCTTGGGTATCAGGAGCTACATAAAAAGTCAACCATATAAGTAAGGAAAGGGAAAGCCATAGTTAGGATACGTGAAGATCACAAGGGTTTTAGACAACTACAAGTATATAGTGGGTCTTCAACGAGATCTGGAGATCCAAACAGTAACACGATGCTGTTGGTCATATTAATAGAGGCAGAGTAGGTAGCATGTGGGAGGTGATCATTTTGCTGTACTACAGAATTCCCAGCCCTGTAAAACTGGCACCACATCTTGGGCAATATATTGACCAAAAGGACTGGATCTAGAGTGGGCATCCAGAAAGGGGAGAGGGACTCCAAACGATACCATATGGAGAGCAGTGGAATAAACTAGTCCTGTGTAGCCTAGGGAGGGACTAAATGGGTGGAGGTGAGAGATTTCTTGTAGTCTTCAAATGTCTGACATGGGTCCCCTGGAAAACATAAAGTGTTTTTGAGAAGGTGGAAACCCCCCAGAAGTTTAGTATTGATTAAATATACATAGGAGGAGAATATTTTAAAAAGTCAGAGCCAATTGTGAAAATTGATTCATGCAACAACACATGAATAATAAAAAAATGAAGGAACAAAGTCCTTGCCCTCAAGGAACCCACCTTCTAGTGGACACTGCTGCCCTGTGGGGGCGAGTCCTCAGAGGTACTGCCAGCCTCGTGGGGAGGCTACAGGGGCAAGGTTGATCTGAGTGACTCAACATCCGTGATTCCCCAAATTTCAGTTGACTGTTGCCAAGATCTGGTGCTGGAGTTGACTGTCTGGCTGATAAAAGCTTTGCCTTGGTTTGGGATTGACTGAAACATTGGCCAGCTCTGAATTTGGGAGCTGTGAATGTGGTGGTGGTGAAGGGTATGGATGTAGTGGTGCCATCTAAAGCATAAAGATACATAAATATCCATCTAGGTATTGCCTGCCCAGAATGCATCCCCTTCACTTCCCGTAGGATCACCCTGGCTTCCTGGGATGGCTAAGTCTCCTCCCTCTCAGTCCAGGTGTCTTTAGTGGGATCTTTTATTGCTCCAGGAATGGGCATGTGCTCCAGCCCCATCCAATCAGAACAACTCCTTCTTCTGGCGACTTCGACTGGTTCAGAGCTGAGCATGTGACTCGAGCTGGACCAATAGGAGCCCGCAGGAGTCAGTGCTGGTCTTCAGTGGGGATTGCTGGACAATAGGAAGACTCTTTCACTTAGAGGGTGGGATGGCAGCCTGGAGGTGCTGGCAGCTGTCCTTGCCACCCTGAAAGAAGAGCCTGGGAATAGAGAACACAGAGGAACGCAGAGCCAAGTAATGGAGAGAGAAAGATCATTATTTTTATGTTGAGAACTGATTATATTTTATATAAATAAAATACATGTGTATCCTGACAATATTTTTAGAGTGACCTGGATCCAACCAGACCTGAAGCACCACCCAAACTTATGCATTCTGGGTCTGACGAATCACCTGTTGTGCTGGTGATTTGAGGCAGTTTGAATTAATTTTTTTCCTGTCACTTGCTCCCAAAGGGGTTCTCTCTGATGGAGAGGGGGCTCTGTTAAGTGTAAGATTGTTCCCTCCCCTGTGAAATCTCAAGTCTCAGGTGATCTGGTGGAAGGAAACCATTTTAAAAGGAACAAGAGGGGATCCATTCACATCTCAAGGAGTTCCCCCAAAGAAGATTGTGTGGAACTCGTGCAGATACTCGTACTCCTTAAGACATTTGAAACTGAACAGGGAATTCGCCAGTCATGCGGACATGATTCTAGAAGAAGGAGGTAGATTAGCATGTGTGTTATCACCCCGGTTTGTGGTGATTTTAGGGAGTGATTTTTGCACCCCATTCCCAGCCTCAGGCTTTCCCACCAGGCACCATGAGTCAGGTCGCAGAGGCCCTGGGCTGAGTCCTCTGATTATCATTATCATTATTATGACTATGTTAAAAAAACACCTTTGGAGATCATTAAAATTTCAAGCAAGGACACGTGGGCCCACAGCTCAGGTGCCTGATGGTTCCCTTGTGTAAGCCCCTGACAGGGCAGTGGAGTTGAATAATAATGCTAATTTGTAACTAATGAGCTTCCCTCTTCCGCCAGGCAGGTGAGAAAGGGGTTGGTGCCAGGGGGGATCCTGGAGGCTCCAAGGCTGCCATGCTGGTTCCTAGAGCTGAGAGGGTGGCCCAGCTCCGCCCCAGATGCTGCAGAGATGAGGCACAGCTCAGGCTCTGACTTGGCTAGGTGAGGTGGTGAAAAAATCAGGGAGCCCCAGCCTGGACGGAAACTGTCCTGATCCCACCTCTGGCACCTAAGCACAGCAGACCCTGTTGGCTGAAGGTGGTGGCAGCGACAGGCGGGGGGGCGTCTTGCCTGAAAGGGGACGGGGACAAGCCTAGTCTACTCTGCCATCCTGTGAGCTCCCTAGCACCCCTGGACAACAGTGGCAGCCTCTGGGAAGCTACCTGGCCATCAGAGGCAGGGGAGGCCGGGTCTGACCGAAGTAGAGCCATGGGGCTGATTCATAGGAGGGAGGGGCAGAGGACTTGCCTGTGTGGCACCAGGGAGTGTGGGGTGGGGGTCTCCTCAGGAGGGAAGGAAGATGAGGCAGTAGAGGTTCCATCTCATTGAGCTGTGTCTCCATCTCAATGCCTGTGAGCTGGGGGATCTCCAAGTGGGTTTAACCAGTGACTCTATTTTTTTGTCTTCTTTTCTTTCTTTATCTTTCTTTCTTTCCCCTTCCTTCCTTTTTTCTTTTTCTTTCTTTCATTTTCTTTCTCTTTCTTTCTCCTTCCTTCCTTTTTTCTCTTTCTTCCTTTCTTTGTTTCTTTCTCTTTCTTTCTTTTTCTTTCTTCTTACCTTCTTTCCCTCACTCTCTTTCTTTTCACTCTCTCTCTCTTTTTTGAAACAGGGTCTCACTTTGTTGCCCAGGCCAGAGTGCAGGAGTGCAATCATGGCTTGCTCCAGCCTTGACCTTCTCAGGCTCAGGCAATTCTCCCACCTCAGCCTCCTGAGCTGGGCATGGTAGTGCATGCCTATAGCCTTGTGAGTATTACAGGTGCACCACCATGCTCAGCTAATTTTTGTATTTTTTTGAAGAGATGGGGTTTCACCATGTTGCCCAGGCTGGTCTCGAGCTCCTGGACTCAAGTGATCTTCCTGCTTTGGCCTCCAAAAGTGCTGGAATTACAGGCCAGAGCCCCCATGCCTGGCCAACCGATGACTCAAACTGTGCACTGAGAATCCTGGGGACCTCTGTGGGTGATGGTGGAGGTGAGGGAAGAGGTGAATGGGGAGCACTCTTATCCTCTCTTACCTGATGTGGTATCAGAGACCCACCTAAGATTTTATCCAAAGGAAAGAGTCCACTGTTTTTAAAGAACGGTTTGAAAACGCCTGACATGGTCCCTGCTTCTCTGCTGCAGATATTTAACTGAGGCTCAGAGAAAAGAGCAACATTTTTGAGCCAGTATATTTTCAGTTCCCAACAGGACATAGGAGCATCTGTCACAGCTTGGCATCTTGCAGGGCCTGAGGCTGGGAAAAGGCTTTGTGGGGAGAAGCTGGAGTCCATGGGAATGTGGAAATGGAAGGTCCTGGGGACCCACAGGGAGACAGCTGAGCCCTGAGGGCCCCCAAGGGATCCAAATGAAAGTGGGAAGAGCAGATCCATTTCCATGAGTTCTGGCCAATGGCACGTCCCAGCCAGAGAGTCCTAGAGCAGAACCCCACATCCCTGGGGTTGTGGGCTGCAGGAAAGCGTGTTGGCTCAGGAATCTCAGTCTGGAACCTCTAGTGGAACTCAGCCCTCCACAGGGGGCTGGGGGCCTCCCGGGGGTAATTAGTGGGACTGTTGTGTTACCGTTGCACCTGCAGATGGCCAGGTCCTGCCCGCCAGATCCTGCCATCACTCTCTGGCAGGTTCAACCTGTCCTGGCTCTGTGCTCACTGCATGGCTGCGGTCCACCCATCAGACAGCTGCTGGCACATCTGGGATAGCTGCAACAGGCCAAGGCTGGCACCTCCACTGTGCAGAGTTACTCCATCCTTTCTATGAACCCGGGTGCTGAGGAAGGACACTGTGGTTTAGAGACGGGAGAGGACTCTCCACGGAGGACAGGAAGCCCGTGGCAGAGCCAGGTTTATAAGCAGCTTTCCCGACTCCCCTCTGAGGGCTCAAATCCTCTCCTAATGCTGCCCTTCTCAGCACGGCCCATGAGCACGTCTCACATGAGACATCTTCCAGCGGCGTCCGTGAGTCTGGGAGAGCACCGTGGAAGGTCTGTGTGCCACCCTGCTGTCCCGGGCACTCCCAACCAGCCTTTCCCAGAGATGTTCCATTGAATATTCACGGGGTGCCATGAAACGGGAAGAATGACTTGCTAGTCTATAAGTCCAGGAACCTTGAATTAAAACAAAGGAAACATGTTTTTCTTTCTTTCTCTTTCCTTCCTTCTTTCCTTTCTTCTTTCCTTCTTTCTTTCCTTCCTTCTCTTTCTCTTTTTTCTTTCTTTCCCCCTCTTTCTTTCCTCCTTCTCTTTCCTTTCTCTCTTTCCTTCCTTTCTTTCTTTCCTCTAGATCCTTCACTATGATCATGTCTTGTGAATCCCCAAGAAACAGACAGGGGTTGCAGCATTTCCCTTTCTCAGCGAGTCGTTTTTATGTCCGAGGCTGGACTCGGCTATGCTGCAGTAACAGTAATCTCCAAAATGTTCCTGGCTTATCACAACCAAGGTGTGTTTCTTGCTCACACTCCGTGTCCCTTACAGGGTGACAGGGGAGTCCGCTCCTCATAGCCACTCACAACCCTTTCCCAGCAGGTGCTTCCCAGCAGCGGGAAAGGAGTTGCTGCCCCAGTCAGGTAGTGATGCATGGGACTGTCACCTTGCAGACGTTGGCCAGAGCTGGTCACTTGGCTTCGCTCAGGAACAAAGGGGCCAGCCAGTGCACTGCTACCACGCGCCCAGGAAGCACACAGCTAGGAAATGTGGGGGAGTGCCATGCCCAGGGGCTTGCTGGTCCGCAGAACAGGCAGTGACATTCCGCAGGCCCTGTGACTCTGCAGAGCCCAGATGGGGAAGGGGGCTCTAGGTCGCGGCAGCGGGAAACCTCTTGGATTTCTGGAGTTCTTTCACCCACTCCATCTGCCGACATCCCAGGATTAGAAGTTGCCTGCGTCCTTCCTTCCTCTGTTCCCCCCTCAGCCTCCTTCGCCCTTGTCACTTCCCATTAGACCTGGGCTAAGCACACTCACCAGCCCCCTTCTGAGAAGGAGTCTCACCACAGACGTCTCAGTGATTGCCTGACAACCAAGGAGACTATCATTACCAGGAACACACAATGGGATCTGAACCTCTTACTGGCCCACAACAAACAGTCCTCACACACTCCTGCCTGAGGAGTCAGTTTAGCCCACCCTAGTCAGAGGGGAGTTGCAGAGAGGCTCAGAGTCGGAAGCTGGAGCCCATAGTCAATGTCACCCTCTGCCTACAGTTCAGCTCAGCCCAGCCCCACTGAAGCGCGTGCTCAGTGGAGCCCACAGAGACCAGGCTGGAGAGGGGCAGTGGTGCCCAGTGGTGAGTGTTGTGAGCACTGGATCCAGCACACTAGCACGTGGCCTTGAACAGAACAGGGAGCCTCTCTGATCCCCAATCTCTTCATCTGCACATAGAGATTTTAGCAAGATTGAATCAGGTAGTTCTGGACACATCGGCCGTGACTGGATCATTGTTGTGGAATGGTTGCATTGTCATCACCAGAAGGAAGGAAGGACAGGTGTGTAATGGGACCTCAAAGGCCTGGGCCCAGCCCTCCGGTTCTGCCTCTAACCTACCATGTGCCACCGGCACTCCACCTCTCATGGCCTTGGCTTTCCCCCGTGTAAAGTGAGAACATTTTCAGTATCTTTAAGAGGGTCTACAAGGCCATGCAAAAATCTGGCACCTGCCAGTTTTTCAGCCCCACCTTGCACCCTCTTCCTGCTCTTCTCTCCATCCAATCGGGACAGACTTTTTCTTCCAATAGCTCAGCTCTTACATCAGTCAGCTACAGTCCCCCAAGCCTTCTCAAAGCTCAGTGACAAGAACAAGCATTTATCCTCATGCTCATGGGTCTGCAGGCGGGCTGAAGTTTGGTTGATCGAAGCTACAGAATGGGCTCATGTCTGCTTCACTTTTTCCACCTGGAGTCCCAGGGGGTTCTTCTCATGGCAGATGACCAGAATGCAACAAACCAAGCCAAACCAAGCCTGCTAATTTCCTATCTGACCAAAGCAAGTCACGTGGCTAAGCCTAAGGTCAGTGGGGCAGGGAAGTACATACCAGCCACGTGGAAGGGAGAGGGAAGTGAACACTGGCTGAACGATCATCCACACTGTCACAGGGCACAGGCATCTATGCTGCCCTCCACCCCGGTCTCAGGGCCTTTGCACACGCTCTTCCCCCAGCCTGGAGTATTCCATCTGCACCATTCTGATCGCAGCTTGGACAGCACCTTTCCCAGGGAAGCTGCCTCTGCCCCAACAGTCTGGATTCACCTCCTCCCCATCCTCCCACAGCATTTTGTGGGCCTTCGTTCCCGAAGCCCTCAAGGCTGCCCTGCACCCGTGTCTATCAGTGCAAGCTTCCGTTCCCAGCCCCTTCTCTCTTGCCTCCTGTATCTCATGTCTGGAAGGCTGAAATCCCCATCTCCCAGGTTTCTCTGCAGCTAGGATTCAGGATAAAACAACGTTTCCACCAACCGGGTATACTTGCACGGCACTGGGGAGGCAAACATGAGGTAGATTTCTGACCCTCTCTGGGTTAGAAGAGCTGTGATTTTCCTGCAGCCAATTTCTAGGTTTATTCACCAGCATCCTGGGTGTCCTAAAGGAGTGACGTTGGAGACAGCTTTTGAGCTGCTGCCTTAATCACCGAATCCCAGCGTTAGGGTCCCTTCATCTCTTCCTCCGATGTGGGGGCTGTGGATCAGGATGGGGCTCAAATCCAGACAGCAGGGCATTGGCATAATCTCAGCAGTCCCAGCTGCTTCATGGTCCAGGCCTGACTTGTTCTGACATCCATTCCTAGAAGCTTAACCTTGAACCCTGCCTTTTCAGACCTTCTGGTGGTTTTACAAACACATAATCCCCTTCCTCCTGAAAATACAGCACTGCGCCCCTACAGATACCATGTTTTAATTACTTGTTCAAATGCCATATTCCTGACAAGACTGCAAACATCTGCCGGCAGGGACCAAACACGTGGGCTCACCACTGCGGCATCCGTCACCGCTGCCAGCACACAGTCAGGGCACTGTAAACATGACTTTGAATGATCGAATGCATGGGTCCACGTACGGCCTCCTGCAAATTCTCACCATAATGCCTAGGTGATAGACAGATATTGAAATGGCAACCCAAGGAGAAGCCACAGCCTGTTCCAAGTCCCCAGAACGCCCAAAAGAAAGACATCACCAACTGTGTCTCCCAATGCTGTCATCTGTGAAGGTGCCACGGGGCTGTGTCTCTTTCAGTAGATAGGAAAACAGACCCTGTCATTGGGAAGCAAAGGGGTGTAACAGTCAGGGAACGGGTTGTAACATCAGGAAGACTTAGATTTGAGTCCTCGTTCTGGCACTTACAAGCTGTGCAACTTGAGCAAGTGAATGAACCTCTCTGAGACTCAGTTTTTTCACCCACATAAAGGGAAAAGTAATATCTATCTTGCAGGGAATTGAGTACTTTGTATACAGTGGGGGTTTAATAATCGGTTGCTTGTCTTTCCAAAGCCTGAAGCCTGACATGGAGCAATTGCTTGTCTAAGGCTTCCCATTTTGACTCATCAGAGGCCTTGGGGCTAAGGTACCTCACTGCCTCCAGGCATGAACCTTTCATGGAACCAGCAGCCAACCATCCCTTGGTGAGAATACTCTTGTGGTCCCCTCAGACTTCATGGTATCTGGAGACACACCTGTAACTTAGCAGATAGCAAGCGCTGTTCAAAATGTAGATGGCAGAGTCATTGTACCATATGTGATCTTGCAACAGGGACAAGTTATGTTCACAAGTGAGGATTCCCCACCACCCTCAACTTCCCCTAATGGAAGTGTTGTGTTTGCCAGCTGGGAGACTCTCCCACCCCTCCACCTCCGTGACAGCCAGCCCAGTGTGTGCAGCCCACGTAGGAAACTGGATAAAGAGACAAGGTGCAAATAGGGAAAGACAGGGCTGGGATGGCTTAAACCTTGTTCTGAGTAAGAAAGAGCAGGGGCGGAGCGGAGGAAGGAGAAAGAGTTTCCATGCTTGGGTTGAGAGAGAAAGCGTTAGCCATGGGGGATAGAGTCAGAGGAGATGGAAAGCTGGCAGTCCCTTCCCCCGACCCCCACCTTTCCAGCTCGGAATGTTTCCTCCACCAACCCAGGCAGATGCTGGACTCAGAGCTTCTGTGGTTTCTTGGGTTTAACAACACAAAGGTCGTGGTGTAGACAAGGCTGTATTAACTCATCATGACTCAGGAGGCTGAGGGGAAGGACAGAAAGATCTGGGTAAGTATTTTGATGAAGGGAGAAGCTCAGGGAAGATTTGGAATGCAGGCCTCACAGGAGAACAGGAAGTTCTAGGTGACGTATGCCCCCCGCCACTCCCCAGGGAAGCCTTGCGCTGCTGGAGATAAGCTTCTTAGGGGTTTTGAGTCTGCTAGCAGCGAGCCCCACTCCTCCCCACATCCTTGGCAGAAAGGAGAAAGTTCCTTTTTTTCTGTTTTTTTTTTTTTTTTTTTTTTTTTTTTTTTGAGATGTAGTCTCACTCTGTGACCCAGACTAGAGCACAGTGGTAGAATCTCAGTTCACTTCAACCTCCGCTTACTGGATTGAAGCGATTCTCCTGCCTCAACCTCCTGAGTAGCTGGGACTACAGGTGTAAGCCACCATACCCGACTAATTTTTGTATTTTTAGTAGAGACAGGATTTCACTGTGTTGGCCAGGCTGGTTTCAAACTCCTGACCTCAAGAGATCCGCCTGCCTTGACCTCCCAAAGTGCTGGGATTACAGGTGTGAGCCACCGTGCCTGGCTGAATAAAGTTCCTTTTATACCTTTTAGGGCCTCTCAGCAGCCCCTCCTGAGGTGTGGGATCTCCCTGGCCCTGCCCCTTAGCAGAGGCAAAGAATACTTGGGGAAAGTAAGATAGAGCAATGATAGAGAAGGACACTTGGAGTTATGACACCTGGGTTCAAGTCCTGATTCTGCTGCTTCCAGCTGCGAGTGTTGGGCAGATTCTGTATCCTCCCCTGGGCTCAGTTTGTTCAACTGTGAAACGGGCACTGCAGTACTTACATCGTGGGGCTGTTTTGGATACAAAACCATCAGGCATTTGAAGGCTCAGCCTAAGGGCTAGAACTTGGGAAGCGTTCAGTCCTTGAAGGTTACTATTTTCAGTGCCATCAACGCCCATTCTGTCCTGTCCTGTGTCCCCGAGCCATGCCGCCTTAATAACCCTGTTCCCTACCCCCGTTCCAGGTCCCAGGAAGGGCTTGGGACGCTTGCTATTTCCATGACATCCATGGTTTGGGGAGCTAATTTTAATGAAGAGGATTGATTAATACCAAATTATTACTTCTCTTTTATGTCCCTTTTGTCATTTAGAAATGGAAACAAAAGATATTCTTGAGCTCAAGTCAAACATTTACCAAATTAATTCTCCCAAGAAATTGTTTGAGATTTCAAGGGTTGGTGATTCCACCCCTCCTTAACTCTACTACATCATAAAGTAATTGCCTGATTAAGGGACGCACAGCTTGGAGAGTGACACATTTTTTAAAATTAGAACAAGCCTGCCAACGGACACAGTTATGCAACTGGTTTTCTCTTTTCCAAACAACTTGATTCTCAAGGAGAAATGATAGAAGAGACAAGGGCACGGGAAAGAACCGAGGCGATGCGCCGGGTAGCTCGTGTTGTTGGCAGCCCAGTTCAACTCCTTTTCCCTGGGATCCCTCACCTGACACCTCTCTAGGGTCTGCGGCTGCCTCCCACAGACCTTCAGTGATGTAAACCCCACTGTCAGGAAGACCAGCTATGGGGATCTTTATTATTTTTTTTGAGATGGATTCTTGCTCTTGTTGCCCAGGTTGGAGTGCAGTGGTGCGATCTCGGCTCACTGCAACCTCCACCTCCCAGGTTCAAGAGATTCCTCTGCCTCAGTCTCCTGAGTAGCTGAGATTACAGGTGACCCCCATCATGCCCAGCTAATTTTTGAATTTTTAGCAGAGACAGGGTTTCACCATGTTGGCCAGGCTGGTCTTGAACTCCTGATCTCAGGTGATCCACTTGCCTCGGCCTCCCAAAGTGCTGGGATTATAGGTGTGAGCCACCGTGCCCAACAGTGGTTATCCTTGGGAAGGCTTCAATTTAAACACAGACCAGACCCCTGACCATGCTGGGCAGCGGGCACTAAGAGGTCCCTATGATTCTGACTCTGCCTTCCAGGCTGGCAGAGGAGATAACACCATTAGCAAAAAACTGTATGACCATGGATAAATGGACTTGGGAAGGTGGCGGGGACAGAAAACCTTACCTCCTGCCACTGTGCCCAGACTGACTCTCCAGCCACACTGGCCTGTTTTGCAGCCACCTCGTGCCACTCCAAATTCAGCCTCCAAACAGTTCCTAGTTCTTAATGCTTTTCCCCAAGACCTTGGCACAGCTGCCTCCTTCACACCAAATACCTTCTCTTTCAAGAGCCTTCTCTGACCCCCCTCAAGCTGAAACAGCAGCTTCCCCAGGCCCGTCACCCTCACCAACTTCCTTCTTTTGCTCTGTGCACAGCACTGGTTGCAATCTGACAGTTCCTTTTGTGTGTGTCTGTTTCCACATAAGCTTCACGGGTCGGGCCTCTCTGTCTTGTTCTCCTCCATCTTTCCATTGCTTCAAACAGAGCCTGCCATGCGACTGCTGGCAGGTGAAGGAATGGATGAATGAATGAATGAATGAATGCACCTGCTTAACTACTGCTCCACCAAGGGAACTCATTCTCTTCTCAGGATCAGGTCTTTAAATAGGTCCTGACCCAGGCTACCTGGGGGAAGGGAGGAAGAGCAGGTCAGACTGGACATCTGGAGACTCAAGTTCTAATCCTAAGCCTGAGGGTGCTCACGTGACCGCCCCACTTTGGGCCTCATTTTCACATCTGAAATATGAAGGATTTGGTTCAATGATCTAGAGGAGCCCCCCCATTCACTCTGTCCATGTGGGGGTCTATGCAATAAATCCAAAGAAGCCAGTCACAAAAGACCACATCATACACGATTCCGTTTATGTGAAATGTCTAGAATAGGCGATTCTATGGAGACAGAAAGTAGATTAGTGGTTGCCAGCGCCTGGGGGACGGAGGGATCGTGGGGAGGGAGTGATAGCTAAATGGCATTCTTTCTGGAGTGATAAAATGTTCTAAAATTGATTGTGGTAATGGTTTCACAACTTTGTGGATGTACTAAAAACCATTGAGTTATAAAAAAATTAAAAATAAAAAAATCAATTAAAAACTAAGTATGATTTAAGGAACTGAAAATGGGTGGTTAGGGCTGTGATCCTGGAAACTATGCTACAGGAAGCCACTGATGCCATCCATGTGAGCCCCTTCGGGTCCCTCGGAGGCAAGAGGGGAGTCAGGGTCAAGGGTGAGGCTCCTGGACACGCTGCTCCCAGAGTTTGGCGCAGGACCAGGCAGAAGTATCCGCCTGACTCCTGACTTTCTTGACAAAGCCACCATCTCTCCCTGGTGCTTCATTTTCAAGATTCATTTGCAGTTCCCTTTGGTGGAGAATCTGCCTCTTGTCTTGGGCAAGTGGCTTCTGACCCAGCTCCTCAGCAGCAGGGAAAGGCCTGTTTCAGCAACGCCAGGCCTGCAGCATCCACACACTGATGACGACTGCCCCCTACACAGCACTCTCCATGGGACGTGCTTAGTGGGTACTTCACCCTCCCAATCACCATGGGACATAAAACCTCATTTTACAGATGAGGCAGAGCAAATGTAATTTGCCCCAGTTCACGTGGTGAGGAAGTGGCAGAGCCAGAATTGAAATCCTCAGTCTGGACCCATGGCTGAGCTCGTAACCTGACACCTTGAAGCCACTCTCAGCCTGGGAACAAATGACAGCCAATGAGCTGGAGGGGCAGACCCTCCTCCAGGCCACCACCCCAGGGTTGGGGTGCAAGTGAGAAGTGGGGGGCTATGGATTCTTCCTCAAGTCTTTGAACCATGGGGTAACAGCAGCAGCTCCAGGGCAGGACAGCAGAGCCCTGGGTCCTTCAATGGAGCAGCTCCATGGGCTGTCTTGGAATGACCATGACTATTGCCACAGCAGACGGCTCTTACCAGGCGCCAACCATGACACAGAGCTGAGCTAGGCACACGCATCATCCCACGGGAGTCTTATAGGCATCTGAGGAGGGAAATTCTATCATCTCCACATTACGGATGAAAATCCCGAGGTTTGGAGTGGGGGAGGTCACACTCGCAGCTTCAAATCCTGGCCCATCCCACTCCCAAACCCATCCTCCCCACACTGTGCTCACCCACAGCACCACCTGCTCGCCCACGGGCAGGGGGCCCTTAGCAAGTCACTGATCTGTCTGAACTTGTCTTCTCGGCTTTAAAGTGAAGATGATAATGCCTTCCCAGCAGGGCCATTATGAAGGTTAAATGGGAATGGCACACAGTGATATAGCTTAACATGATAAAACAAGATAAATTTCATATAATATGATATAAATTTTTTTATAACATGATTTAAATAGCATAATTCCCTCCACTACAGCATAATAGAATAAAACAGAATATACTACCCATGCCAGCATGCAAACTTCATGACACCAGAGCCACCCCAGCACCACTAAAGCAGGACCTAGCAAATCGGAGGCATCTGAATAAGATTTATGGAACGTATCACTGCATAAGTCTGCAGAAAAGAGAGGGCACAGGCAGGTGCTAAGACATGGCCAGCATTGCTATTGTTGGAAACAGATGCTTGGTGCTGCAAAGAAAAAATCAGCACTGAAAAAGTTCCTTTTTAAAGTTTTCTTTCTCGTTAATGAGGAATTGTGGGAAGTAGAAAAGTTCCTTTTTAAAGTTTCCTTTCTTGTTAAAGAATAAGTGTGCTGATAACTTTGGTAAGCCCTATCCTATGTAGCTGTTAGACGTGCCATGCTTACAGGCACATAGTATATTCCATGTCCTTGTACTTTAACCAAGGTATCTGTGCTGGACGTGCTCACAGGCACGTCCCAGCTCTCCATGGCTTTTACCTGTTTAGAAAAGCTTTAAGTTGTTAGCCAATCGGGTTTTAGTTTAGATTGTGAGGTCTGGCTCCAGCCAACCAAGATCAGACACAGCAGTGAGGACGACCCCAGATTCATAAGAAATAAATTTGTGTGTATTTCTTTGTTCTTTGTACTCTCATGGCACAATGGCTACTGGGAGTACCCTTCCTGCAGTCCAGGAAGTAAAAATTGTGTTGCTGAAAGATCTTTGTCTCAGTGCTAAATTTTCTTTGCAGCACCGAGCATCTATTTCCAACAACTATTGTTACTGTTATTGTTTACTGTCATTAAAAGCAAAACTGCCAGCCCAGGCAACATGGCAAAATCTCTTCTCTACAAAAAATTAGCTCGGGAGGCTGAGGTGGGAGGAATGTTTGAGTCCGGGGATTGAAGCTGCAGTAAGCCATAATCATGCCACTGCACTCCAGGCTGGGCAACAGTGAGATCCTGTCTCAAAAAAAAAAAAAAAAAAAAAAAAGGGAAACCTACCCCTAACAGCTGAGACTTGGGAGGGGGCAGGTAGGAGCAGGTACCAGTAACAAAATTCTTGACATTGGCATAATTCTGACACAAAGACACAACTGTGGGCATAGGTGACAGACATCTGTCAGCTCCATCAGGAATCTCATTGGATTCCCTGAAAACCTTTCAGCACATACTCAGAGCTCGGTCAATTCAGTTTAGTCATTCTGATGGTGAGATACTCAGTCCAGTGTGTAAAGTTCGATGGACAATCTACCCAAGATCACCTGGCTGGTGACAGCACTGAGGATGGAGAACTGGTCAGTGAGAGCCATCTATTTTTATTTTTATTTTTATTTTTGTTTTGTTTTGAGACGGAGTATCTCTCTGTCACCTTGGCTAGAGTGCAGTGGCGCCATCTCCGCTCACTGCAAACTCCGCCTCCTGGGTTCAAGTGATTCTTCTGCCTCAGCTTCCTGAGTAGCTGGGATTACAGGCACCCACCACCACACCTGGCTGATGTTCGTGTTTTTTGGTAGATAAGGGGTTTAGCCATGTTGGCCAGGCTGGTCTCGAACTAGTAGCCTCAAGTGACCCACCTGCCTCCCAAAGTTCTGGGATTACAGGCATGAGCCACCACACCCAGTTGAGTTAGAGCCATTTAAATCAATTCAACAAGTATATTGTGATGCCCTGCATGTGCCTGGTTTCATGCTAGACATATGGGTTTCATGCTAGACATAGGAATAGGCAGATGCAGCCCCTGCCCTGGTGGAGCTCACCCTCTGTGGCAAACGGCTGGATCAACTTCCTTTGCAGAAGGGACAAGTCTCCCCACAGCAGCTGGGAACCCTCCTGAGAAGAGAGACGCCAACTTCTCCTTTCTCTGTATTCCCCACTCTTAGTGTCCCTTACCCCAATGATACCCACATGCTAGCTCTGTAGGAGGACAAGGATGAGCTCTGTAGTCATTAAATTGCCATGAAACAATATCAAGTGAAGCGTGGGCCTGCTTCCAGCTCTAGCATCCCAGGTTTAACCATTTTGGCCAGAAGACTGGTCAGAGTTGAGCATCCAGCTTTCCACCTGTAAGACTGAACACCCAACCTGCATGTGTTGAGACGCACACGTGAGGACAACCCTGCTCACAGTCCAGGGGATACGGAGAGGAATAACAAATCCTGGAAGCCCAAGCAGATGTCTTGGGTCCCCAGAATGTGGCTGAAGCTTTCCAACCGGGATCTGAGGCAGTCACCACCCCTTTGGAGTTTGGATATGGTTTGGCTGTGTCCCCACCCAAATCTCATCTTGAATTGTAGTTCTCATAATCCCTTGTCATGGGAAGGACCTGGTGGGAGGTAATTTAATCACTGGGCAGTTACCCTCATTATGTTCTTGTGATAGGGAGTAAGCTTTCACAAGATCCGATGGTTTGATAAGGGGCTTTTCCACCTTTTGCTTGGCACTTCTTTTCCTGCCGCTGTGTGAAGAAGGATGTGTTTGCTTCCCCTTCTGCCATGACTGTAAGTTTCCTGAGGCCTCCCAAGCCATGCTGAACTATGAGTCAATTAAACCTCTTTCCTTTATAAATTACCCAGTCTCAGGGATGTCTTTATTAGCAGTGTGAGAACAGACTAATACAGGGAGCCTGTGGCACGAGAGCAGGCAACCTGCATGGCTGAGACCACCAGCAGCCTGGTGGGAAGAGGGAGCAAAGGCTTGTTTATCCGGGGAGGGAGTGTGGGAAGTGGAGGACAGGAGCAGAAGCAGGGCTTAGCTTGGCTGGAAAACTCGATTTTGTGGAAATCTGGGTCTGAAATGAAATGAGCCTTTGGGGATGGAATTTAATATTGTCTCAAAGCCTTTGTCTTCATTTAGGGCAATGGGATTGCATTTATCGTGGCTTCTCTCTTCGTCCTGGTTACATTTATTTTGGATTTATTCACTTATGAGTCTTGCAACAAGAAGTTGAAATGAGTAAATGTACTTTTTTTCCCGAGCTACATTAATTTTGGAGTGAGATTTATTCTGCCCGCTGCTCCTCTTATGGTTACTGATGAGCTGCAGAGCCCTGCAAGGGGATAAACCAGGTAGGTGAGGCTGAGAGGTGAGATGGGGCTTCCCAGTGAGCCTGGGATCCAGGAATGTTTCAGCTGAGCTGGGTCCTCAGCCCCTCACCAGCATTTTCCTGACAGGATCACGGTGGGGTGAAGGAGTAAAGTGTTCCATTCGAAGGACTGTAGTAGAAGGGAAGAGTGGAGATGTCTATTCAACAGGTATTTTCCTCCAATGCCTATCAGCTGCGCACATAGAAGGTGCTATGGATTGAATTGTGCCCCCACCCACCACCAAAAGGTGTGTTGAAGTCTTAACCCCTAGTACCAAATGGGGTCTTTGCAAACATGATCAAGTTTAAAATGACATTATTAGGGTAGACCCTAATCCAATATGACTAGAAGCCTTATGAGAAGAGGGATCTCGGCCGGGCGTGGTGGCTCACGCCTGGAATCCCAGCACTTTGGGAGGCCGAGGCAGGTGGATCATGAGGTCAAGAGATCGAGACCTTCGTGGCTGTGATGAAATCCCATCTCTACTAAAAACACAAAAGTGAGCCAGGCGTGGTGGCACACACCCGTAGTCCCAGCTACTCGGCAGGCTGAGGCGGAAGAATCACTTGAACCCAGGAGGCGGAGGTTGTAGTAAGCTGAAATTGTGCCACTGCACTCCAGCCTGGCGACAGAGCAAGACTCCGTCTCAAAAAAAAGAAAAGGGATCTCTGGACAGGGACACATAGGGAGAGGGCTGTGTGATGACAGAGGCAGAGATTGGAGCCAAGGGACACAAAGGAACTCCAGGGACTGACGGTCACCACCAGAAGCTAGGAAGAGGCAAGGAAAGACTCTACCCAGAGTTTCAGATTTAACACAGCCTGGGACACTTTCATCTTGGACTCTGGCCTCCAGAACTGTGAGAAAATAATTTCCGTTGTTTTAACCCACCCAGATTGTGGCACTTTGTTATGGCAGCCCCAAGGAAATAGTAAATATTTGCATTCTTTGAATAAATGAATGAATGGATGTCTTCATTGCCAAACTACTCTAGGTGCTTGGGATGGAGAAGGTGCTGGTTTTATTCCCCAAACTTCATCTTATGGGGACTAGGACCTTCCTTTCCCATAGATATGGCCCTTTAAGATCCTGGAGGTAACGTAAAATAAATCAAAGATATGTCTGGTTTGCCGTATTCTCATGAGACCCATGAAGCACAGAGACAGGCAACGAGACTGCCCAAACTTCTCTCAAAGGCAGGTGTTTCTGACCAAGATGGTCATGATTTCTAAGAAGTCCTTATTCTCAGTTTATCTTTATCAATCTCCTCTTTTTCAGATGCTATAAAGAACTCTTCGAGGCCAGGTGTGGTGGCTTATGCCTGTAATCCCAGCATTTGGCAGGCCAAGGCAGGCAGATCACTTGAGGTCAGGAGTTTGAGACCAGCCTCGCCAACATGGTGAAACCCCGTCTCTCTAAAAAATATATATATATAAATTAGCTAGCTGTGATGGTGTGCACCTGTAGTCCCAGCAACTCAAAAGGCTGAGGTGGGAGAACCTGGGAGGCAAAGGTTGCAGTGAGCTGAGATTGTATCACTGCACTCTAGCCTGGGCAGCAGAGTGAGACCCTGTCTCAACAATAACAATAACAACAACAACAAAAAAAAACACCGCTCAAAACTGGGTAATTCATAAAAGAAAGAGGTTTAATTGACTCACAATTCTGTATGGCTGGGGAGGCCTCAGGAAACTTACAGTCACGTCAGACGGGGAAGCAGGCACGTCTTACATGGCAGGCAGGAGAGAGTGTGTGAAGGAGGAACTGTCAAACATCAAACACTTATAAAACCATTAGATCTGGTGAGAACTCCCTCACAAGAACAGCATGAGGGAAACTGCCCCTATGATCCAACCACCTCCCTCCCCAGACACCTGGGGATTACAGGTCCCTCCATCAACACATGGGGATTACAATTCAAGATGAGATTTGAGTGGGGACACACAGCCAAACCACATGATCAGATTTCACCCTCCTCTCTGAACCACCTGTTGGTTCTCTGTGCCCATAGGGTCCAGCATACTCCCTAAGGAAAGGAGAAAAGTATTCAAATATCAAGAAATAGTGGAACAGAGGACTATGGTACAGTCTGGAGCAGCTACAACTCCAGACCACTGATGCTTAGGGGTCAGAAGCCCAGATTCTTCCCAACATTGCTTAAAGTTTCCCTGAACTTGACTCAGTTGATGCACACCACCCAATCTGCACGCCCGCCTGCCCCTAGTCCTGGGTCTCTTGCCCAGCTTCCTGCTGGAGCAGCCCCCGGGTTGGCTCATGCCATTGCCATGCTTGTAAAGCCCTGGGCATTCAGCCCAGGCAGTTCACAGTGCCCTTGCCCCCATGGCTGCTCCTGCCACCTGCACCTCGGTCACCAGGCCCAGTGCCCAGGTGACGCAAGAGTGTTTGTGAATGTACAATGAGGATGTATGAGTGAACAAATGAGTGACTGAAATGCCGGATTCATGAACAAATGAGTGAGTGAGGACATCAGCCAGTGAGTGATTGAGTGAGTGAATGAATTGGGGAGTGGGGTGGTGGTTGGGTCAAGAGGTGGTCTTTCCCTGAAGTGGTAGTGGCAGCCTTGTCCAGATTGATCAATGTCATCTCAGGCCATCCAGGAAGTTGGGGAGCTGGGGGATTTGAATGGACGCCTGACTTAATAGCCAATCTGCCAGATAATTGCCCATTTCCTTCACAGCTAGGCTGGGTGGGGGTATGAGACACCGGGTGGGAGGGGGTGCTGGCCTCACCAGGCCCACTTATTCGCACTGTTGCAGGAGCTTAAAGAAGTAAACACCGTTTTTCCCACATGACAATAAGTAAAAGTAAATGTGACATTGTCTAATGCCATTTTCTCTCCTTTCTTCTGGAAGCTGGGCACCTGGGGTCCCTCTGTGCTCATTATGCTTAGATGCCAACATAATGGCACATCCTAACTTGCACTTCTAGTGCCCAATGGACGCCTGCTTTGGCAAAACAGTTGGCCCCACCGGACTTTTTTTCCTTGCTGAAATTGACCAGTAACATAACTGAATTGAGCAAACTGAATTGAGGATAAGTTACATCTGGGTTAGGTAGCTGCAAATTCTTCTTCTGAAAAAGAGACAGAGCATTTTTGTTTATAGCAACAAGCTAAGGCTTTACAATCTGATGCCAACCCAGACACTCGACTCTCCTACTGCCTCCTCCCTTGAAGGCTTCCTGCTACCAGGTGGCAGTGCTGAGTGCCACCCCTGCTATTCCTCACCCCAGCACTATTGCCCACATTGGCCCCACTATCTGGAATTCCTTCATTTCTTCCACAGACCTAGACCCTATACACCCACCTCCTTTGTGAATGTGTAATGGTTAGCACCTTTCCTTCCCTCCGCCTGCAGTGTTCCTGCCCCCATTAAATTAATAATAATAATAAAAGACTGAGTTAATTTACTGAACTCTAGGCTGGTCACTGTACTAGCCTAGTGTGATACACTAGCCACATTAAATGTGATACTCTTATGTCATCACATTTAATTCTCTCAACAAACCCATGATGTAGATGCCCATTTTACAGATGAGGAAATGGAGGCTCCAACATGGTAAGTCATTTGCCCAATGTTACGGAGCTAGCAAAAGGTCAAACCAGGATTTAAAGCATGCAACAATGCATAACCCAAGCAACTCATCACGATGGTCCTGAGTGGCGTTGCCTTAAATGTCACTGCCCCGGGCACCTGTGTCATCTTCCCTCCCTGTGCTCTGGGAAGGGTAGCCTGTTTCTTTCCCTGAGTTCCCAGGCACCTTGTGTATACCTCTCGAATGTATCCCACAACATGGAAATCAGTGGCATCTATGGCAGTTAATGGCTAACTAGGCTGTGCACTCCTCAAGGGCAAGGACTGTGTCCAATTCATCTCTGGGCCCCAGGGTCTGACACATAGGGGCTCAGGCTTCATGGCAGAGGTGAATCCCCTCACAGTCCCTGGCCCTGGGCTGACACACAGCAAACAAGGAAATCCCAGCTGGAGACGGAGTCATAGCCAGTCCTTGTCAGAGCTGGACAGGTTGTCCGCCACAGAAAAGCCAACTCAACCAGCTTAGGAAACACAGGCCAAGTTCATAGGCTCGAATAACAGAGAAGTTCAGCATGGCTGGGCTCGGAGCTCAAACAGCATCTCTCTGGTCTCCTTGCTTCCTTTGCACAGGTGACAGATAGGCAGGCACTTGCCAAGAAAGCTCAGGGTTTGCCTCCTCCTGGTTTCAGATCCATAGAAAAGAACAGATTCTATCAAAATCCCTGGCCTGCCTCTCATGGGCCCAGGCTGGGTCTATGTGTGCCTGAAACTGAACCAGCTTCAGAGACCAGGAGAGAGTGCACATGGATTGGTTCAGTCTATATCACATGTCCACCGGGGGCAGGGTCAGCCCCACACAGACCAAAGGGCCTGGGAGGACCTGAGATGGAGGAGAAATGGCTCCTCTGGACCATGGGGAGGGAAGAGGGTGGCTTTTCTGATGCTGAACCTGAGTCTTCATCTCAAGCCTGGGGCTCTCCTTTTGTGCCCTCCATCCTGTGACATCATCTGTCAAAGAGAACACACAGGGCACCCTCCGGAGTAGAGCTCTGAGTTACAGAGCCTCAAAGACCATGGCTCTGCCCTGCAGGTGTCTGGGAGAGATGGGCTCGACCTACCCAGGTTGTGTGAAATTCATGTGTGGGCTTTGATCTGCCCTCACCTGCTTGCAGTCTGCAGCATCAGCAGAACTTCTGCAGAGACAGGCCTGGACCAAAGTCGGGAGACCTGCACAGGAAAGGCATCCTTCACATCTCAGCTGTCTCCTGCCACTCCCAGGAAGCTTCCCCCAAGGACTGCGTATAAGAGCATAAATATTCATAGAACACCCATGTGTTCAGCCCCTTCAGAATAGTATAATGTGACTAGGGACAAAAACTTCAGAGCTGGCTTCAAATCCCAGCTCAGCCACTTACAAGCTTGCTTAACTTCTCTGCTTCTATTTCCTCCTCTGTAAAATGGGAACAAGATAATACTTACCCCAGGCTGTTGTAAGGATCAAATCAGTAAAAATATGTAATATGCTTAGAATGATGTTGGGCATCCAGTAAGTGCTATGTACATGTTAGCTAATATTGTTACTATTATTATTATTCTGCGTGTAGCAGCACTGGGCTTGGCCTGGAGGTACAGCTCCTTTTCACATGCTCATTGGTTAGACTGATGGGAGGAACCAGGGAGAAACTGTCAGGTAATACACTGGGCTCACAGGTTCCACTGTACAGCTGTAAGGGAGGGAGCATCTGGCCTGACTCACTTCATGTAAAAATTATCTCACATTTTCTCACATGAGCTAATGGTATAAGACGATCGTTTTAAAAGCTATAAAATCCTACGCTATGTTAATAAAAGGAAAATGTCAAGACCAAAGTATAATACTTTTTCTCTATTGCATTCTAATCGGATCATACATTGGATATTTTTTCAAACTCAGATTTTACATTTTAAGGAAGATGATGAAGGCAAAGGGAAAAATAAGGGAAAACAGGACTCTAAAGGACCCTGTGTCACATGTCAAGAACTGGAGATATTTCCCCTGATGAAGAGGGGACACGACCTTTACCATCACATTATAGTTGAAGAACTTTCTAAAGGATGAAGATGTCTGATCTCTGAGCCCCGAGCAGGCACAATTTAATGTAATAGACAATGCTGGCTGGACAATGGGTTTGCTTGTCATGTGTCAGAAAGTTCCAAGCACTGCAGCTGGATGGTAATGAAATAGATGACCTTAGGAGGTAGTGAAGGTTTGGTTAAGTGAGATGTGCGTGTGAGACCAGATGGTCATCTGACCAGAACACCAAAGATTAGGAACAGAAATGGTCTTCATCTCATGTGCCAATCTGATCAATTGGTGGTGGGCATGTTGAGTATTAAAGAAAGGTTGGATTTGGTGAACAAGAGTTCCATCATTGATTAGTGATGCCTGCAATGGGCACAGAAGGGGTACTGGGTGGAAAGTGAGGTGCATCTTACACTTCTTAATCCTGCTATAGAAGTGGGCATTTAGTAGAAGGTTGGATCCTATATTCCACAAGGTCTCAGAAATCCTATGGTTTTGTGATTGCGTTTTATTGCATCTCTTACAGAGAAAACCGAGTCCAAATTAACATTTTTGGTAGCAGATTAGACAACTGAAACTTGCCCCAGGATCTCAGAGAGCCAAGCCAGCAAGACTGAATGAGAGTCCCCGTCTAGCCAATTCCAGATCCTAGATGCATTCCAGACTCGGAAACTTCAAGCAGAAAGTGGAACTTGACGTCATATTAAAATTTTGAGAGTGCCTGGTCTGTAGCGCCCGGCTTTGGAGTTGGTAGGCCTGAGTTTATGTCCTGATGCTACCATTTTTTGCTGTGTGACACTGGACAAGACGCTTCACCACTCTGAGCTCTGGTTCCTCCATGAAGAAATAGGAGGCAGTATAAGTAAAATAATATCTACCTTAAAAGTTTATTGGGACTTCAGGCCGAGATGGAGTAACAGGAATCATATTTACTTCCTGGATGAAACAACAAAAAACAGACAAAATATTAAAAACAACGATTTTCAAGACACTGGTCATCAGAGAGTGAAGGAGCTTGATCCCTAAGAGACAAGAAATACATGAAGTAGGCCCCTCAGCTTCCCCAGCTTACTACCTTGAGAGAGTTTCCAGACTTTGGGTTAGGCAAAAATTTCTTGCATATATCATCAATAACATGATCCACTAAAGAATGAGTTGATTGGCCCCGTGCAGTGGCTTAAGGCTGTAATCCCAGCACTTTGGGAGGCCGAAGCGGGTGGGTCACCTGAGGTTGGGAGTTCGAGGCCAGTCTGACCAATACAGAGAAACCCCATCTCTACTAAAAATACAAAAATTAGACCACCTGTGGTTGGGAGTTCGAGGCCAGTCTGACCAATACAGAGAAACCCCATCTCTACTAAAAATACAAAAATTAGCTAGACTATGTTAATAAAAGGAAAATGTCAAGACCAAAGTATAACACTTTTTCTCTATTGCATTTTAACGTATGGTGGTGCACGACTGTAGTCCCAGCTATTTGGGAGGGTGAGGCAGGAGAATTGCTTGAAACCAGGAGGTGGAAGTTGCAGTGAGCTGAGATTGCATCATTGCACTTCAGCCTGGGCAACAAGAACGAAATTCCATCTCAAATAATAATAATAATAATAATAATAATAATAATAATAATGAGTTAATAAATTGGACTTCATTAAAATGAAAATCTCCTGATCTTTGAAATCCTGTTCAGAGAATGAAATGATAAGACAAAGACAGAAAAA
The DNA here is from genome assembly GCF_030222135.1 of Aotus nancymaae. Lineage (NCBI taxonomy): Eukaryota > Metazoa > Chordata > Mammalia > Primates > Aotidae > Aotus > Aotus nancymaae. The sequence continues at coordinate 14,830,124 of NW_026988467.1, read as the reverse complement.
GTATTCGCAAGTCAAGTATCTGCTAAAGGACTAGTACCTGGGATATAGGCATGACTCTCAAGACTCAATCATAAGAAAACAAACAACTGAATTCAAAATGAGTAAGACTTGAACAGACATTTCACCAAGGAAGATATACAGATGGCAAGTCAACAGAGAAAAAGACACTCAGCACAATTAGGCATCAGGGAAGTGTCAATTACAGGCACAAGAGATGCTAACATACTTACTATGTTGCTAAAAGTAAAAGATTGACCACGCCAAGCCTTGGCGGCGCAGATGCAGAGCAGCTGGAAATCTCACACACTGCTGGTGGAAATGCAAAACGGTACCAGTACTTCAGAAAACCATTTGGTCCTTTCCTTTCTCTTTCTCTTTTTTTTTTTTTTAAGAGAGATAATCTTGTTCTGTCATCCAGGCTGTAGTGCCATGGTGCGATCATAGCTCACTATAACCTTGAGCTCCTAGACTCAAGTGATCCTCCTGCCTCAGCCTCCCCAGTAGGTGGGACTACAGGTGTGCACCACCACACCACCATGCCCGGCTACTTTTTAAAATTTTCTGTAGAGATAGGGTTTCGCTATGTGGCCCAGGCTGGTCTTGACCTCTTGCCTTGGCTTCTCAAAGCACTGGGATTACAGGCATGAGCCACCACTCCCAGCATTTCCTTACGTCAAACATGCGCCTACCATATGATCCAGCCATTCCTAGGTATTTACTCAAAACAAAAGGAAGCATGTGTCCACAAAGAGTCTTTTACACAAATGTTCATAGCAGCTTTATTCATACTCATCAAAAACTGGAAAAGATCCAATGTCTATCAATGGATGAATAGATATACAAACTGCAGCTCAGCCACGAGCTGGAATACTAGCCATCAATAAAAAGAAGGAGCCACTGACACACAACACAACATGGTGGAATCTCAAAATAATTACGATGAGAGAAACAAGCCGTACAAAAACAGCCAATACTGAATGATTCCATTTCCGCAGAACTCTAAAAAATGCAAACTTATCTATAGCAACAGCAAGCCGATCGGTGGCTGCCTGGGAATGGTAGGGACGGTGGGGAAGGGAAAAAGAGAAGGCTATGAAAGGGCAGGAGAAAACTTTTGGGGAGTGACGTATGTATTCTCTATCTTGATTGCGGTGATGGTTTTACAGGTGTAGTTGTGGGTGTATATGTATATATTTATATCAAAATCTATCAAATCTATTAAAGATGTGCAGTTTCCAATGTACAAATCATCCTTCAGGGATGCTATTACAAAAATGGGAGAAAACTGAAAGTTTAATGAGGTGATTAAATGATGTGATACACAGTGACTGACGCTTCCATCTTTGTGGTGTTTGTGGGATTTCCTTACAAAGGGTGGGTAAGGGGTAGTGGGTCTCCCGCCTTTGATTGGCTTCTTCCAAACCATCAAACACTGACCAGAGCCATCCCATCCGGGAGACCCCGAAATTTGCTGGCAAAAGTTCAGAGGAAGGCAGGAAGGAGAAGAGCAGCAGCGATTGAAAGTCCTGGCTTGGCCAAGCCTGACTCTTGCAGCAGACTCCCCATGATAAGGCCTCCTGCTCTCCCTCCCCAGTGGGGAGCTGCTGGTTCTGGTGCTCTTGGTGAGTCACTGCTTGGTGAGTTACTCTCCCGAGTCACTTGAAAGACTCACTTGCCTGGAAAGGCTGTGGGCGACTCCTGTGTCCTTCCTCCTGCATTGGAGGGTAAGGGGGTGTCCCACTGACTGCCAGGTGCAGGCAGGTCCAAGGGGCATCTCCGGGTGCTCTGCAGAATGTGTGGGCATCTCTGAGCCCAGCAGGGTTTAAGGAGAAAGTTGAAGGGTGAGAACAAGAGTTTCAGAGCTGGAGAGCAAATCTTGACCCCAGTGCTGATTCTCCCAGGAGAATTATACAACCTCTCTGAGCCTCAGTGCCTCATGGGTGAAGAGGTAAGATGAACTCTTCCGAGGGTTCTTTTGAGAATTTACATAGTCTCTCTGGGAGAGCAGGATAGGTCCACATTCAACAAGGGGTGCTGGGGTAGGTTCAAAAATGTCCCTCCATGTCAAATCCCAGAAATCTGTGGATATGACCTTGTTTGGGAAAAGGGTCTTGCAGATGAGATTCAAGATAAGGGATCTTGAGATGAGGAGATAATTCTGGAGTCTCCAAGTGAACCCTAAATCCAATGACAAGGAGGTCTTAGAAGACAGAAAGAGATTTGAGATGGACAGAAGAGGAGAAGGTGACATGAAGATAGAGGCAGAGACAGGAGTGATGCAGCCTGATACGGTTTGCTGTGTCCCCACCCAAATCTCATCTTGAACTGTAGCTCCCATAATTCCCATGTGTCATGGGAGGGACCCAGTGGGAGATAACTGAATCACAGAGGCAGTTTCCCCCATACTGTTCTCATCATAGTGAGTAAGTCTCACGAGATCAGATGGTTTTATAAAGGGAAATCTTTTTCTCTTGGCTTTCATTCTCTCTCTTGCCTGGTGCCATGTAAGACGTGCCTTTCGCCTTCCGCCATGATTGTGAGGCCTCCCCAGCCACGTGGAACTGTGAGTCCCATAAATCTCTTTTTCTTCATAAATTACCCTGTCTCAGGTATGTCTTATCAGCAGCCTGAGAACGAACTAATACACCAGCAACCACCGGGAAGCAGAAGACCCCAGGCACAGGATGTCCGCTGGACCCTCCAGTGGAGCCCAGCCCAGCCTACACCGTGACTTCAGGTTTTCAGCCTCCAGAATCGAAAGCAAACACGCTTCTGCTGCTGTTGCCACCCAGTTTGTGACAGTTTGTTACACCTGCCACGGGAAACCAATTCAGGTGCTTTGGGACAAAACAAATCTGACTTTAATTTCCTGCCAGGCCATAAGAGCCAGGCTCCCCTGATAGCCAGGCCAGAGTTTTCCATCAGCGGCACTGTTTTCATTTTGGGCCAGATCATTCTTTGTCAAGGGATTTCCTTTTAGGATGTACAGCTGCTTTCCTGAACTCTACCCACTGGATGCCAGTAGCACCCCCTCCCCGAGTCACGACAACTAAAAATGCCTCTGAACGTTGACAAATGTCCTCTGAGGAGACAAAACCGCCTCTAGTTGAGATGTTAGGACCATCGCTTAGACCAGCCCATCTGCCTCTGTTTCATCAGCCGCAGAAAGAGGGCAGGGGACAGTGACAGAGGTAACACTATCATCCACCTCACAGGACTTCCATCTCAACAGCAATTTACTAAGCACTGATGTGCCAGGCACGTACTAGGCCCTGGGGCCACAGCAGTGAACTAAACAGATGTGATGTCTGCTTCATGGAGTTTACAGTCTACTGGGTTGGTCGTGCTGAGGGTAAATTGAAACAATACATTTAAATAACCAGATGCAGGCCTGACCCATCCTAGGTATTCAACGATGGCTGTTTTTTAAGCTATTATTCATTTCAGTATCATTTTAGCATAATCCTAAGTATCATCATAAGCATTTAACACAACGCCTGGCACAGAGCAGGATCCAAATAAGAGAGACATGGTAGTGACACATGGTAGTGACACAATAGCATGATACGTGGATGGTGTTTAGTCCAGTGCTGGGCCTATAGCAGATGATCCACAGATGGTGGCTTCTTTCCTCTCCTCCAGAGGCATAGAGGAAGTCGGCAGTTTTTGGACTACAGCCCAGGTCTTCTGCCTTGTAATCTGGAATAATCAGTTCTGTTGTATTGTCCTCTGAGCTCCCACTCAACCCTCTGTACTAGCCAGACCTTCACAGAAATAATGATGCAAACAAATAGCACAAAATCTCCAAGGCTTACAACCATGAGCGTTTATTCTTGTGCTCGTGCGGCTGCAGGCTGGCTGTGGTTTGGCTGATCTAGGCTGGACCCGGCTGGGCTGCTCCACTGTAAGCTGTAGATTGGGTTCAAGTCTGATCTCTGTGTGTTAATTATGTTTTGTATTGGTGGAGGACACACAGTCTCGCTCTGTTGCCCAGGCTGGAGCACAGTGGCATGATCTCAGCTCACCACAACCTCCGCCTCCTGGGTTCAAGCGATTCTCCTGCCTCAGCCTCCCAAGTAGCTAGGACTATAGGCACGCACCACCATGCCTGGCTAATTTTTGTATTTTTAACAGAGATGGCATTTCACTATGTTGGCCAGGCTGGTCTCAAACTCCTGACCTTACAATCAGCCCGCCTTGGCCTCCCAAAGTGCTGGGATTACAAGCATGAGCCACCGCACCTGGCCCCCTGTGTGTTAATTCTTGAGCCTGGTCTTGTGAGGCCGTGGCCACTCTGGGCATCTTCTTCCCCTGTTGGGTCACAGGAGCGCAAGAAATCAGGCCAACTGACACATGCCTATTTAAGGCCTCTGCTTGGGTTATGTTCACTGGCTTTCCACTGTCCAGAGCAAGACACATGGCTAAGCTCCACATCAGTGGAAAGGGGTGATGGGCACCACGGTGGGAGGAGAGGGAAGCATGTCTGCTGATGGGTAATCTCAGTGTCCCTGCTCCCTCCAGGCAAGACCTGCATCCAAACACCTGAGGCTTAGGAAAATAAAACTGCATGCTGGAGAGGAGGGGCCAGCTCCAGCAGGCATGGTCAGGGCTATGGATCCCAAAGGAAAAGAGAGAGGACATGGGTGAGGACAGAAACTGATAGGAGGAGCCTTGGAAGCATTTCCTTTTTCATAGGGAGGGGGTCATAAAGACAAAGGAACTGGGAGTGGCACTCAGTTCCTAAGGCCTGGACTCCACAGGTCCCATCCCCAGGGGCTGGCTGTCCCCTTTCTCCACTGCAGCTCCAGCATGAGACCACAGAGACTCATTCCACCCGCCTCTATTATCAATATCTAATTAAATCTAATTGGGGAAACGGGAAAGGAGAGAGAAAGAACATGCAGTCAAAATAACAAATAGGGTCTAGCTATGATTGATCACCCATGACCACAAGCTGGGCACGACTCCCAGGCCAGGAGCTGAAACCCAGGGAATCGTTCCTTTGCCGGAATTAACCCATGTGGGTCTTAGGAATCACTGGAGCCAGCTCTGCATCATTACTTTGTGGCATAGACCTCCCTTTCCCTTAAATACCACAGCACCCAACTCTGCTGAAACGCCATCCTCACTGGAGCAGTCCCTTGGGTTCAGCGTCGCCCTCTGTAGGTAGATTGCTGAATTGCAACATCACATGCCACCCTATCCTTCATTTTGAAGTAAAGAACTCCTTATAATTTGCGGTTTTTTCATACCTACTTTCCCAGATTCCTCACTAGTCAAACTCGCCAGGTATATATTGCATACATATTATGTACCAGACACCTTGATGAGCATTGAGATACCACAGTGAATCCAGAAGACCCAGATCCTTCCTACCCTCTGAGAGCCCACTGTTTACTGGGGGGGGGTACAGACATTTAAACACCCAATGATTATATTCTGCAATCGATGCTATGCCAGGATGCACAGTTGTCACAGGAACACAAAGACAGAACATCGGTCATTAGAGAGAGCTTCCTGGAGAAGGTGACATCTGATGAGACCTCAGCAATCAGATGAGACCTCATCTGGGTGTCAACCAGATGAAGTAATTGGAGGAAGGTGTCAGAAGAGGAGAGGGAGTCCATGGTGTGCGGCAGGCAGAGAGTATGATGGCAGAGTCATCAAGACCTCATAATTCAAGTGCCCAGCCCTGGGTGCAGCACACAGTAGGAACTGAGATGTCAGCTGTCTTTGCCCTTACATTTATACCTGGCTGTAATCCAGCCTCCCAGCTGCCCCTTGAGTTGGATGGGGTTGGAACTTGTACTCCCATTCATTCATGTGGGGAAATGACAGATCAGGGACCTGATTGTGCTCATAGAGTGAGCTAGAGGGGGTCCGGCCTCACCCAGGGAGGCTGTGCCAGGTGCAGTCAAGAATATTGATCACAGGGATCAGAGGGTTTGGCTAATAGTCATAGCTCTTCCATTATTAAACATCTGCCTCTCCTCAATAGGCTGCTTCCTGTCTCTGGCCTTGGAGTCTCCAACTGGAGCAGGGATGGAAGCTGAACTGAAACAGCAGGGTCCCTTCCAGCCCTGATGTTCTGAGATGCTAAGATGCCTTGTGAATGAGGATGACTCTGAGGCTGCTGTGAAGAACCGAGCCTGACCCTGACACTCTCCCACCCACCAGCAGGAAAGAGGGGCAAGTCAAGGTCTCTAGAAGGCAGAATCACGCCATCTTGGCCAAGTCATCAGCCTGGCATATTGGAAGTAAACTACTGTCCACAAACCATGGTGCCCATGCTAGTATTGCCCACTATTACTGGGTGACCCAATACAATCCCAAAACCTTTCCAAGCCTCAGTTTCCCTATCTTATATGAGGAAAGTCATTACCACTTTTCTCCCTCCCAAGGCTCTTTCAAAGACTGGCAAATGCATGAGATGGCTGAAGGGCCAGCACCTCTTTAACCAACCTGAGATAATCCGGCCAGCTCTGCTCTCTTCCTGCCACCACAGGCCTGGGTTCTGTCCCTTTGACTGCTCATGAACAGGAAAGTCAAGACAGAGTCCTCAGCTCCAGGTGGATGGGGGTCAGGGGCAGTGGAAAGTAGAGAAAGAGCATCTCACTCAAGGTCTACTCTAGAAAGGGGTGGAGACAACAGCTACCCTTGGTTTGAGAGGCCATGGAGAATCCGATGGACTACTCCTCTGCTGTTCCCCATGACCAGGGTCCTTGAGTGTCCCTGAATCACCCCAACATCTGATGTAGCTGGTTGAAAAGATTCAGCTTGCCTTCCAGATGTGACCACCGGCCACTGGACATCTGGCTGTCTGAGCACTCCTGGCAGCATGGAGGGATAAAACATTTTCCCTAGCACTTTTTCTTCCAGATGTGTGGCAGTCTATACAGAGCACACATCTGGAGAACCAGAAACAACTTCTCCTATTGAAACCAATGAATAAACATGCAGAACCCAGACTGTGGGGGACGAAAGCAGCCATCTGCCTTACACTGATAAGCCATGAACCACTCACTGTCTCGCCTTCTCTCAGCCCCTCTCCCATTCTTTGCTGTCTCATCCCTGCCTCTGCCAACTTCTCTGTGCCAGGAGTGGTCGAGAAATGTCAGGGAGAAAACAGGGAAAAGAAAAAGAAAAGCTGAGGGTTTTTTAATGCCTGCTAACATAACTTCACGTGTTACACCTTCTTTTCATTCGGTGACTCAGTCTATGAGTGGAATCATTTTTACAAGAGTTTACATTTTTTAGTTAGCCAAGGGGCAGGCACTGTGTTACGCTGTCTACATGCTTTATCTCATTTACTCCGCAAGGCTGCATGATTAAGTTGGCACTATTAGGAGCACTCTTTACGGGGGAGGAAATGGAGGCACAGAGAGGTTAAGCTATTTTCCTGAGGTCACACAGCTACAGAGGCCTGGACAAAAACACTCTTCTTAGATAAGACTGACTTCGGGGTCTGTGTGCTATTGCCCCACAGCATAGAATTCCTGCCAAATGGATCAGGGGAGTGGTTATTTATTCAAGCAAGTGGTTTCAGTGATATAATAACATGCTAGACCACCACTCCATCTTAAAAAATAAGCCCCACAGGTCCAAGATCCCAATGAGGTGGGATCACATAAGATTAGATCTTGTCTTTATTTAAAATTTTAACATTTTGTTCATCATGGATTTTTTTCACACAAAATCAATATTTTTAAATATTGCATTAAAATATCATTTACCTTAATTACTGAGTTTTTGGACCCCCCTTAAATTTTGCCCCCGAGGAGACTCTCCTCACTCTAGCCCTGGCCCCGAGTTACAGAGTCCCTATTTGGTGTCCGTCCTGGGTCAAGGTCAAGGTGGCTAACGAGGCATGTAAGTACCCAACCCCTGTCTTTAGGGAATTCACAAGGTCTTAGGGAAATAAGACTTCTGTAAACTCAGTACCTCAGGGAGTAGAAAAGCGAGCACTGGCTTGTGAGACGCACACACAGTAGGTTTAAGAGCAGACCCGTGGTCATGTCAGAGTGCCTGGGCCTGATCCTGCCCCTGCAGCTTTACTAGCTGAGGAACTTTGGGCAACTTACTTAACTTCCCTGGGCCTCAGTTTCCTCATCTTTAGAATGTGGCTAATGACAGTACCAAGCTCCCAGAGTGCACATGCGATGAACCAGGCAAAACACTTACAACCTGCCCCAGAAGGACACCTTCACCGAGTGTTAGCCACTGTTATTAACGCGGTCTAAAAACCATGAGCGCCTGGGGTATTTGGAGACGGGAGAGCTGGAGAGGGCTGGGGCAGCCTGCTGGTGCTGCTCCAGGAGGCAAGACTTAAGGTAGGGCCTGACTGGAGCAGGTAGGAAGAGAGGGAGTGGAATTTTATGGAGGGAATGCTGCAGCCTCCTTGTGAAACTGATACTTTAAAAATTTATTTCTAATTGTGGCAACGTATTGATAGCATAAAATTTACCACTCTAAGCCATTTTTAAGCCCTTTTTAGTTCAGTGGCATTAAGTGTATTCACATGGTTCTGCTACTATCACCACCATCCATCTCTAGGATGTTTGCATCTTGCCAAACTGAAATCTGTCCCAATTAAACACTAACTCCCCATTCTCCTCTCCCTTCAGCCCCCGGCAGCCACCACTCTACTTTCTGTCTCTATGAATTTGACTAAGTATGTCATATAAGTGAAATCATACAGTATTTTTCTCTTTATGACTGGCTTATTTTACTTACACAATGTCTTCAAGATTCATCCATGTTGTAGCATGTGTTAGAATAAAGTCTGATAATTTTTCAAGTATTGAGAACTACCTGAAAATGGAGAGATGGATGAACGGATGGACAGATGGAGAACTACCTGAAAACGGAGAGATGGATGAACAGATGGACAGATGGATGGATGGATGAATTAATGGATGGATGGATGAATGGATGGATGAATGCATGGATAGATTAATGGATGGATGGATGAATGATGGATGGGTGGATTTATGGATGGATGGATGAATTGATGGATGGATGTATGGATGGATTAATGGATGGATGGATGGATGATGGATGGATGGGTGGATGGATGGATTAATGGATGGATGGATGCATGGATGGATTAATGGATGGATGGATGGGTGGATGGATGCATGGATGGATTAATGGATGGATGGATGGATGGATTAATGGATGGATGGATGGATGGATGATGGATGGATGGGTGGATGGACGGATTAATGGATGGATGGATGGATTAATGGATGGATGGATGGATGGATGCATGGATGGATTAATGGATGGATGGATGCATGGATGGATTAATGGATGGATGAATGGATGGATGGGTGGATGGATGCATGGATGGATTAATGGATGAATTGATGGATGGATGGATGGATGGATTAATGGATGGATGGATGGATGATGGATGGATGGGTGGATGGATGGATTAATGGATGGATGGATGCATGGATGGATTAATGGATGGATGGATGGGTGGATGGATGCATGGATGGATTAATGGATGGATGGATGGATTAATGGATGGATGGATGGATGGATGGGTGGATGGATGCATGGATGGATTAATGGATGGATGGATGGATGAATGGATGATGGATGGATGGGTGGATGGATGGATGGATGGATGCTTGAATGGATTGATGGATGGATGGATGGATGGATGCATGGATGGATTGATGGATGGATGGATGGATGGATGGGTGGATGGATTAATGGATGGATGGATGATGGATGGATGGGTGGATGGATGGATGATGGATGCATGGATGGATTAATGGATGGATGGATGCATGGATGCATGGATGGATTAATGGATGGATGGATGGATGCATGGATGGATTAATGGATGGATGAATGGATGGATGGATGGATGATGGATGGATGGGTGGATAGATGGATTAATGGATGGATGCATGGATGGATGGATGGATTAATGGATGGATGGATGAATGGATGGATGATGGATGGATGGGTGGATGGATGGATGGATGCATGGATGGATTAATGGATGGATGGATGGATGGATGGATGATGGATGGATGGGTGGATGGATGGATGGATGCATGGATGGATTAATGGATGGATGGATGGATGGATGAATTAATGGATGGATGGATGAATGGATGGATGGATGGGTGGATATATGGATTAATGGATGGATGCATGGATGGATTAATGGATGGATGGATGGGTGGATGGATGCATGGATGGATGGATGGATGGATGCATGCATGCATGGATGATTAATGGATGGATGGATGCATGGATGGATGAATTAATGGGGATAGTTGGTTGGTTGGTGGACAGACAGATAAATGAATGGTTGAACAGGTGGAGAGATGAATGTTAATGCCAGTATTCCAGTGAGCCAATTGAAAAAGAGATGATCAGTTAGGATACAGTCCAACTTTGCAGTGGCTCACAGACTAGGTAAGGTACCATGAGAACAAACACTCCCTAGACACTATCCTAGAGTCCACACTAGACACAAATGCAAAATCCCATGGGGCCCACCCGGGCAAGGCATGACAATGCCAGCTGAAGACATCACAGAACCTCCCCCCAGGCCCCGCCTTCCCTGCGACATTACAACCAGTCGATGAGAGCCACTCTGGAGTTTCCCAGGTGGAAGAGAGAAGACTTGGGCACCAGGACAGAGGACACAGCATGTGCAGAGGCCCTTGAGGCAGAAAAGCACAAGACAGAGAGGCAAAGCTTGTTTAAACAAGTGCCTCTGGGCCTCTGGAATAGAGAGGACCTGCATTCCATTCCAGGAATTCCTAGTTATTAACTGTGTGATGCCAGGCAAATGGCTTCACCACTCTGAGCCTCTGTTTCCAGAACTGTGAAATGGGGATAATAATGGCATCTACCTCCAAGAGCTGTTCTGAGGATCCACTAGGACCATGGAGGTCAAGCACGAAGTCTGGAAAAGCTCTCAAGAAATATGTCAGCTCTTAACTTCTCCCAGCCCCTAAGACCCTTCCCTCCCAGGGCGCTCAGGCCAGGCTAGGGCTGGTCTGGGAGGGGTTTCGTTGCACTGCAGAGAGAACCAAATCCCCTGACTGTGCAGGAGCTGTGCAGGTGGCTCCAGAGTACCTGCTTCCAGCTCCCTGTGGGCCCCACCTCCACTGCTGATTGGCTGAGGTTCCCCTCCCCCTCCTCCCTTATTATTCTCTAATGTGCACCTGCCATCACTTTATTCATGAAGATTTGCATTGATTTTGCCATACACCGTTATGAATTTAGCTTGTGGAAAAAATAACATTGATTCTGCTGCCTTGTAATTTCTCTCTGAGCTGCAGAGCCCACTGCTAATGGTTTTCCCAAAGATTTACATTGGGAAGCAGGGGACGTGGCTCCAGCCATCCACTCCGTGCCACCACCTTTGCTCTCTGGATTTTCTTTGGCCATTTTTTCCCTTTGGTTGGACATGGGCAGGTTTGCTGGTTGCAGACCAGAGGCCCTGCCAGCTGTCACCTGGCTCATCACAGGGGAAGGAAGGGGAGAAGATAGAAGGGGTGGGAAGGAGGGAAGTTGGAGGTGAGAGGAAGAGGAGGCCTGTTGTGGAAAGAAAGGAAGGAAAGAGACATTCACCAAGCATCTTCCATGCACCAGGTACCTTGAACTTACCTTTCCTCATGTGAACCTCACAATAATAATGCTGGTGTCAGTAGCTCCATTTACAAGAAAACGGGCTCAGAAGGTTGAACATGTCAAGCTCCACACACTACACAAGGAGCAGAGTCAGTGTTACAGCCCAGCTGTGGCGGAAGCCTTGATGGCCACAGTGCTCTTTCCTCACCCGGGGAACGTGGTACATGACTCCCTAACAATTTAGTGGTGCCTTTGACAACTTCTGGTGGCTGGGATGTGGGCAGAGGTGATGTGTGTTACTTCCAGGCCTGGCCCTTAGAAACATCTTCCATCTCTCTCTTCCCTGCCTAAAGACCTTGATTGGTGTTAATAACTAGTGAGAAGATAGAGAAGAGCCACTGGCTGTCATCAGGTTGATATGAGTGAGAAATAAACAACTGCATGAAGCCACTTAATGTTCGAGTTAGCAGCTCACATTAATCACCCTAACACAATACCTGACATTCATTGAGCATTTACTACGTGCCAGACACCATACTAGGCATTTTGTATTATTTCCTCATATAAGCCTTCTAACAACTCCACAAGATGGGTGCTATCATCACAGACTGGGGCCTGTGGAAGTAAATTACCTGCTCGAGGTCACATGAGTAGTAGGTGGCACGATCAGGACTCACATCCAGGCAGTGGTACTCATGCCTAGGTGCTCCTTTCCCTTCGTCTTGCCAGTGCATCCTCCACAGCCCTGGAAGGAGGCAGAGTGAGTAGGGCTCAGAAAAGGGGTGGCAATTCTGCAGATGCCACTAGCTTGGTTCACAGTCCCTCACTTTTGCACACTCTTTTTTCTTTCTTTTTCTTTTTTTCAGATGGAGTTTCACTTTCGTTGTCCAGGCTGGAGTTCAGTGGTGCAATCTTGGCTCACTGCAACCTCTGTCTTCCAGGTTCAAATGAGTCTCCTGCCTCAGCCTCCCAAGTAGCTGGGATTACAGGAATGTGCCACTATGCCTGGCTAATTTTATATTTTTAGTAGAGATGGAGTTTCACTATGTTGGTCAGGCTGGTTTCAAACTCCTGAGCTCAGGTGATCCACCCACCTCGGCTTCCCAAAGTGCTGGGATTACAGCCATGAGCCACCATGCCCAGCCTACACTCTTTATTTTCACGAGCATCATTTCTTTTTGTCACGTGTGGTTATGCAAAAAGGAGTGGATAACAGATAGAAATCTGTGGCAAATCCTGGAATGGGGGTCATTGCTCCCTAATCCATCCACTGTAAAGCTGTGTGTTCTGTGGCTGGCCACTGTCCTTCTCTGGTCCTCCATTTCCCTATATGCAAAACAAGGGAGAGCAGTGAGCCAGATGAGCTCCGGGGCCCAGCTCTAGCCTGCCAGGGCAGGAATGCACATTTCCAAGAGTGAGTGGTCTTGACTAGAGGTGCCTGGATACATTGTCAGCCTCATGCCAGAAAGCAGCAGACTTTTGTCTAGGGCAGTCACCTTGTCCCAGAGAAATGCACGGTTTCTTTGGCAATATAATTCCCTCAAGAATTGCATGGGTTTCATTCAATTTACTTCTTCTCAGTTCCATGCACAAATAACAACAATCAAGATCTCTTCCAGGTACCATTTTTCTGATTGAAAATGCTTGTCTTTAACTTCCTATCCCCCAACCTGAAGGAGGCCTCCTGGGTCCATGTGGGACACTGGGCTTGGGTGGGAAGACATCACCCTAATGTGACCTTTGCAGCCATATTTCATCCCATGGTCTGGCTGGAGATGCCCGAGAAAAGTCTGAGCTTCAGTCTTCTTCTCTCCTGCCCCTGTTCAGTCTTCCTCTTCTGAATCCCTTTCTAATGAGCCTGACATTATCCCTCCTGTAGGACTCTGCTAAGCACGAAAGAATAAGTCAATACATATTACATTCTGGGATTTCCAACAGACCTCGAGAGGGACACACAATTGGCACATGATCTGCCTCCGAGGTTTTGCAGGCAACACCAGATGTTTCGCCTCATCATAACAAGAGACGTCTTCCTATCCTGCGATATCTCCATCTTCACCACCTGCTCCTTGGCCACTGAACCAGAGCCTCATGGTTTAAGTCTTGTCATGGCTGCACCCACTCTGGAACCAGTCAATTTGAGTCAAAATACAGACTGAATTGCTGTAACAAAACCCAAAACAGGGGTGCTTTAAATAAGACACAAGTTTCTCTCTTAACTAACAGCCGATCCAGGGCTGATAAGGTAGCTTCCAATGTCAGGGACAAGGCCTCCAACTTTATTCGCTGCTGTTGACAACATGTGGCTTCCACCTGGTGGCCCAACATTCTCACCAGCAGGCAGAGGGGAGAGGAAAAGTGGAGGATATTTCCTTTTATTTTAAGGGCATGACCTGGAAGTTGTTTCTGGAACTTCCTCTGAAATTGTATTGGTCAGTACCTAATCACATGACCATACCTAGCAACACAGGAGTATGGGAAATGTAGTCTTTATCAGGGGACCGTGTGCCCAGCTGAAATGCAGCAATTCTATCACTAAAAGAAAAAGAAAGAAATATGGGAGACAATCATCTACACCAAAGTCAGCACTCCATAGGTAGGAGAGTGAAAGTGCAGAGAAGTTAAATAAGTCACCAACGTTTGTACAGTTAGCAAAAGTGATAGAACCAGACCTCGAACCCAGTAGTCTGAGTTCAGAGTCCATGCACACAGCTATAACAACAGGCTGTCTCCTCAACACAGGTGATGTTCCTAAAATCATTCTCAAAGACAAAAAAAAAAAATTGGCTGTGACTACCACTACCCAAACAGGTAAGTTTCAAAAAGACAGTGTTGCTGGTAGTGATTTCAGGAATGTGGTGGGAGGCTTTAGCAAGTAACATCTTGGGTCTTTGGGTCTCTTGAGAAAACAGTATCCAGCTGTTCCACAGCATCCATTTGACTTCATTAGAGCTATGGGGAGCCCCAAGATCTTCCCTGATTTTGGTGAACACCAAAGTTTGACAACCAAATGTTTGGAATTTTGGCAAGGTGCCTGGAACATGGTTACCAACAGCCAGATGATAACCAGGTGGTGTAAATACAATGTTTGAGTTCTGAACCAGATCAGCCTGGGTTCAAATTCAAGTTCCCTGCCTTGTGAGTTTGGACAAATCACTGCACCTTTAGGATCCTCAGTTTCCTCATCTGCAAAACTGAGTTGAAAACACCTGCCTTGCAGGATCGTTCATTCATTCAGCAAATATATATTAAGCACTTGCTATGCACTGTGGATGAGTAAAGCAATAAACAGAGCGAGTCCAACCCCCCTCTCATGGAGCTTATGTTATAGTGGGGAGACAGGAAGCAGACAAGAAAAAGAAATAAAACACATCACATGTTAGGTGGTGGGAAGTGTTATGAAGAAAAATGAAGCGAAAGAAGGAGATCAAAACTGTGGTGGGATGCAATTTTAGATCAGGCAGAGGGGGTTAGAGCTCACGTGATCAAACATCACAGCTTCCCTGGGGGTCCCATGAGGTATCTCTCTGCTTTGGCTTCTTGTAGCCCCCAGCTCATTGCAGGCAGGCCCCACAAATGTCAGGAGGGGAGGAGGCGCAGGGAGAGGACCGCTGGCTGTGTACACGCTGATCACCTGTGTGGTGCTTTCTGTGTGGTACATGTCGGTTTGTGTACCTGTATGAAGTGGGTGGGTGGAAAAGACCTTTCCTCTTCCATTTCCTGGTTCACCTGGCTGTAAATGCCTGGTTGCACATAGATGTGTAGCTATTGCCACTTGTATGCTTAGGTGCATATGCATATATGTGCACATACCTACATGTGGGTCCTTGTATGCATACATGTCTGGGTGTGCATCTATATTTAGGAGCATATATGCACATGGTGCCCCTAAGGCGTGCTTTTGTGTGTTTGTGTGCCCGTGTTTGTGTTGCTGTGTGTGCATCTACACCTCTGACTCTGTAGGAATGCAAGAATGTGCACATGTGTACACACTTTTAGGTGTTTAGCCCTTCCCTCGTGGAATGCAGGACCCTTGCCAGCTCATTGGTGACACAAAAGGCCCTCTGTCTCCTTTGGGAGGCAGGAGGCTGAGTGGACAGCTGAGGCAGATGGATCTTCTGGGGGCCAGGCGTGGTGGCTCACACCTGCAATCCCAGCACTTTTGGAGGCCAAAGCAGGTGGATCACTTGAGCCCAGGAATTCGAGACCACCCTTGGAAGCATGGCGCAACCCCATCTCTACAAAAAATACAAAAAATTAGCTGGGAGTTTTGGTGCGTGCCTGTAATCCCAGCTACTGGGGAGGCTGAGGCACCAGAATCACTTGAACCTGGGAGGCGGAGGTTGCAGTGAAGCAAGATTGCACCACTGCACTCCAGTCTGGGTGACAGAGTGAGACCCTGTCTCATAAATAAACAATAAATAAATAAATAAGATGGCTCTTCTGGGCAATATGATTTTTTTCCTACATGGCGAAGCATCTTCAAAGACCGGGATCGTGGCAGGTTCACAGAGCAGTGTCTCCATGCTGAGGAGGAGGTGAGGAGGGTGGATGGGACAGGAGACAGCACAGGTGCGGGAGAAAGAGGATGGAGAGAAGGATGAGAAACAGGCAGAAAGAAAAGTAACCAATTGAATAAAAATGGGCCAAGGAACACGGAACACATCCCCAAATGGATTAGTTGAAAAATGGGAAAATTCCACGAAATTAGGTAGCAGATGCTGCACAGAACATCCGCCAGCTCATTCATTCATTTTTCAACTAAAAGACATTCCTGTCTCTGCCTGACACTGCCCAGTCCAGCAGTTTTAGTTCTGCTTCCTTTGCAATGTTAGTGACATGCCTACAAAATGCTGGGAGACCCCCAGGGACGTGCTGGTTGGTGATGCTTCCAGCTTCCTCTTATGGCCCCGTATGAGACAAGGAGCCCTGGCCTTTAATATAAAAATGTGACTGACTCAAGCCTTTTAGCAGACATTCTGTGGTGAGCCTCATGCCCTCCTCACGCTTTCTGAGCTCTCTTAGGGGATCAGGTGCATGTGGTCACCTCCAGCACGTTCTTCTCCCCATCAGACTCTGTCATTCCCTGCAGCTGCACTGGTCCAGCTATAGAACCCTGTCCCATTTTCCTAATTTTCTCCAAAACTACCACTGGAGGCATTGGACGTAGCAGGCTCAACTCCATATGTGGAGTGCTGGTGGGAAGGTTACCACATTGCAAGGTGAGGTTACCGTGGAGCATTCAGCATCGTTCATATTGAAACTTCTCCACAGTCACTGGCCTCATAGGCCATACTTGTCCACTCCACTGTCTTTCTTTTGCCTGTGAACCCAGAACTTTGGGAGGCCGAGGTGGGCGGATCACTTGAGGTCAGGAGTTCGAGACCAGCCTGGTCAACTTGTCTGGAATTTGAGTGCACTGGATGGCTTCTGTGGACTTTCCAAGCTCTGAAATTCAGTGGGGGTCGAATTTCAGTGCTGGAAAAGTCTACAAAAGCTATGCAGGTAGAAAGAAAAGTAACCGATTGAATTTAAATGGGCTGAGGAGCACATCCCCAAACTGATTAGTTGAAAAATCAAAACATTCCACGAGGGCTGACAGAGTTTCTGTACCCTAGGAGGGAAGGACTAAGCACCTGAAAGTGATTTGCCACTTGAGGCTCCAAGAAAGAGCCCTGTCCAGAGACTGACACCAGCTAATTACGGTTTTGTCACACCCCATTCTTATTCAACTACCTATTCCCCCTTATCCTCAATTTCCACTCCCGTTACCTTCCCTTCAGTAGGCAACCCTTCTGACATGTTTCGTGGCCATCCTGTTCGTATGTTCTTTTATGAAAGACACATTGCTGTTTTGCGTGTGCATTTTTAGTATACTAAATGGCGTTTCTGTTCTGGCACTGGATTTTTGCAGTTGATCCACGTGGCTGTGGGTGCACCTGGTGTGGTGCCGCTGACTTCTCTCAGCCTCAAGATGGACACACTCTCCCTCTATTACCCAGTTACTCCGTGGAAACTAACATTTTTGACATCCGCCCTTGTGCCAGACACTGTCCAACAAAGGCT
Source organism: Aotus nancymaae (assembly GCF_030222135.1). Classification (NCBI taxonomy): domain Eukaryota; kingdom Metazoa; phylum Chordata; class Mammalia; order Primates; family Aotidae; genus Aotus; species Aotus nancymaae. The sequence goes on along the minus strand of NW_026988467.1, from coordinate 14,812,451 downwards.
CGAACTTGAATTATCAGACTTAATCCTCACAGCAACTTCTGCCATGAGCTCTCTTATTATCCTCATTTTATGGAGGAGGCAACTAAGGCAAAGAGAGGCTAAGCAACTTTCACAAATAACTGAGCTAGGAAGGGGCAGAGCAGGGATTCAAATCTAGACCTGTCTGAATTCCAGTGTCCTCTCTTTTAATCACTCTGCGAAACAGCTCCCTCTGGGCCCCTTCCAAATCCAACATTCTAAAGTTAGTTGTACTTAGAAATAAGAATCACAATGATAATAACAGCTATTACCTATTACATCCTACTGTGCACTAGGGTCTTTATATCATACACAGCTGCCACGCACTGCTGCAGAAGTTGCAGACTGCACGACTTCAGGGAGCATCATCTACTTAGAGTACAAAGTAAATAACATCCCTTGGAGATGTAGGGTGAGGTGACAACAATCCTATAAGGCTGGAATTGTTATGGCTTTTTTACAGCCAAAAAAATGAGTCTTGGCCCGGTACAGCGATCAAACATGTAATCCCAGTACTTTGGTAGGCTGAGGCAGGAGGATCACTTGAGCCCAGGAGTTCCAGACCAGTCTGGGCAACAGTGAGATCCCGACTCTACAAAAAATATATATACTAATTACATTTGCAGGGGGTACTGGCACACACTTGTAGTCCCAGATACTGGTAAGAATGAGGCAGAGGATCGCCTGAGCTCAGGAGGTAGAGGCTACAGTGAGCGATGATGGACCTACTGCACTCAAGCCTGAGCAACAGAGTATGACTCTGTCTTAAAAAAAAAAAAGTGAGTCTCTGAGAGGTTACGAGACCTGACCCAGAGCACAGTCCGTGAACGGCAGAGTGAAGCTCTGACACCGGCTGACTGCAGAGTCCGATTCCCTGAGGCCTTCAGACTCTTTCCCTGCCTCCTGTCGGGGAGCAAGCTGCCATGCCACATGGTCACTTAAGAGGAGTCATGCTCTCAAGCTGAATCTGCCTCCAACGTTCCTGAGGGCTGCTGCCTAAGTGCAGATGTTGACAGGTAAGGTGTGTCTCCAAGGTGTGGGCACTGAACATGGCATGCCTGCCACCCAGACACCATTGGCTCTGGGTGTGCCTTCTCACACTCACCCATCCTCTCCACGCCTACCAGCCTGTGCCCGGCAGCTCATGCTCCCTTAACCCTGCCGCTTCACCGGCTCGGTCCCTATCCACCCGCCAGGTGGTTGCCGAACTTATCATGGCAGAAGGCCGTGAGAGGGGCGGTAATTCAAGGGAGGAAGCCCTTGAGAGATCTCTATGTTTTGTTCACAGCGTTAAGACAGCTTCAGAGAAAAGCCTTTATTGCAGACAGAAGAATATTATTTCAGAAATATTCCCCCGGCCCATTACAGCAAAATAATAGAGCTTTAGTTTCTATATATTTGTCATGCTTAGCGCACATGTATTTCAAGTGTATTTGACAGCATATAAAATTGAGGTGAAATATTGCAAAATTGGCCAATTCTTGTACATTTTAAATGTATGTCCTTTATTTGTTACACTTATTTTACATATCTACACAATCCATCTTTGCAACTAGAGAGGTAATAAGTGATGAATCGATACTGAGGTTTTCCATGGCAAAAGACTCACATTGGATGTGAAATTTCCCCCTTGCCTGGCATGTCTTGGTTCTAGCTACAGAGAGAAATGACTGCTTTCCTTGTTCTTCCTGGGCAGTACATCTCCCAGGAGCAGGGAGCCAGCAGTTGAAAATTACAGTCAAAAGCCTTTTCCTTCCCATCTTGGGTACCAGCTTTCTCTAATGATCTAGAAAGTTTTACTGGCCTGAGTTGGAACTCTAATTAGTTGAACTAATCTCCTTAGGTTGGAGTTCTCATCCTGAGGTTCAAGGTGGACTTTAGGGGTTTTTCTAAAATTATTTGCATAATTTTGAGGGCAAAGACATTTTTCTGTGACTGAAAAGAAGGTAACATCATCTATTTAAGAGTCTGCGTTGCGCTCTGTCTTACTGAGGAAAAGGGTCTCCTTGTCTTCTGGGCCCCTACCTCCACCCATTCTTGTAGGGAGAGTTTTGTTATGGATGGAGCCCAGGGCCATCACTCCATCTATACAACTATTACCTGAAGTTAGCTACTCAGTAGCCCTTCCCATGGGTGGCCACAAAGCAAGGGGCTTGGGATCCTTATTCACACCTGATCAAGTGCAGCAGGGACAGGAGGGAGTGGTCATTCCTTAGGGCCCAGGCCACAGGACTGTGTCAGGAGCTTAGCACCAAGGCTTCAGGAGGTACATATCCCATCACCATGGTGTTCACCCATGAAGACTCTCATGGGTCAGCATCCTAAATGCTGGTCCATGATAGGCAAGGCTCTGATCCTCATATACCATCTTGAGATTACCCTTCATCCTTTACATGTTGGAAGGCAGTGTGGGATCCATCAATAGGACAGTGATTTGAGCTTGCAGAAAGCCAGCCACATCTATCCCTTGGTTTCAGCCTGGATACAGTTCCCTCTCACAACTGGGACAGAATTTACTCTATCTGGTTCCTTTCTCCATGCTTGGCTGCACCCCACACCCAGAATGGTGCATTGACTGATTACTTGTGTGTCCTCTCCTCTACAGGGCTGGAGCTATGTTTTATTCATCTCTATACTCTTTGTAGCTGGCTTACCACATACAAGGCCTTAAGAAGACTGATGAATGGATGCTTAGGTGGATGGATGGATGGATGGATGGATGGATGGATGGATGGATGGATGCATTGGTGGATGAATGAATGAATGCACGCATGCATGAAATAAATCCCTTGTATGCAGTTTCTTACAGACTTCAGCACATGGAAACTGGGTCTGTAAGATAGTCCTCTCCTTTGTGTCACCCTCCCCAGCAAGGTGGCATCCATAAAAACCTCATTAATATCTCAAACAATGAGGAGACCAAATCCACCAAATCCCTTCCTCCATTAAGGATGAATGCCCCTCAGGGGCATGAGAGGGATTAATGCATCTCTCCCCATGACTCTACCACAGCTGCTGACCATCAGGGAGCCCATTAAGAAACAAGAAGAGCTATTGATTTCAGATGAAAGGTGCCCGGGATCCCAAAGCAGGCACTTGCTGGGCTCAGCAGAGAAGAGATGGAGGCAAGAGCCTGCACACTAGATACTAGAAAGTTGTCTGGTATCCAGATGGGCCCTGGAAGCCAGAGATGAAGTGGGTCCTCAGGTCATCTAAGTAGAAGGATCACCCTATGCAACCTCCATGTTTTACAGATGTTAAAACAGGGCCAGACAGAGCAAGAGACTTACCCAAAGCTCTGCTGTTGTAAATAAATTGCAAAAATGGCCGGAGTTCTCCACCTATCCTTGCATCCACGCCCTTTGCAATGGGACTGTGCAGCTCTGCCCTTGGATCTGGGTTTGGCCACAAGGCTTGTTTGATCAATGGTCATGCCTACGTGCCAGTTTCAAACCTGTGTCTTGAGTTACCTGAGTTTTTGACCTCTGTTTGCCTTTCTACCTCTGCTGAGAAGATTCCTGGAAGAGAATGCTGGAGGAACAAGTAGAGCTCGATCAATTCAGTCGTCCTAGCCAGGTCCCATACCTGAGAGAACCCAGCCAAGATCAGCAAAGCCGCTTCACTGACCTGCAGCCGACAGACTTGTGTGGGCCCCACCCTATCTGGCCCTTCCCACCTCCAGCCTTCTCTCCTTTCTGAACCCAGCTTCCATCACAAAGGCCTCAACTGGTGGCTCCTGACCACCAGATTTCTCATCTTTCCACTTCCTTTCTTTTTTTTTTCTTTTGTACATACAGTATGCTCAAACTTTAAAACTGTTTGACCCAGCATTTGAATATTGGATACTCACATAGAATCCTTCTTTTGAAAAAGCAGATCTTGGCCAGACACAGGGGCTCGTGCCTGTAATCCCAGCACTTTGGGAGACCGAGGCAGGTGGATCACTTGAACCCAGGAGTTCAAGACCAGCCTGGCCAGCATGGTGAAATTGTGTCAGTATGAAAAATACAAAAGTTAGCCAGGCATGATGGTTTGTGCCTGTAGTCCCAGCTACTGAGGAGGCTGGGGTGGGAGGATCCCTTGAACCTGAGAGGTCGAGGCTGTAGTGAGCTGAGATCATGCCACTGAACTCGAACCTGGGTGACAGAGTGGAATCCTGACTCAAAAAAATAAAATAAAAACAAAAATGAGAAATCAGATCTTGTCCCCTGCCTTCCTGCACAGCGCCGCCCATCTGGGCCTGAGGAGCAGCTACCCCACTAGATGGGGACATGCACAGTACCCGCACTCTGACCCTGTCCTCGTCACCAACTCCCGTTCTCCCATGCAGAGTCTGAGCACAGTCACCACGGATCTAATGCTTTTGGCTTCATGGTTTTAGGCAAAGCTCTCTGTATGTGTCTCTGTCAAAAGTTGGCAAACAAAAGATAGACCTTGAGGGCCTATGAATTCAAAGCAAATAAAGACAGCATGTTTCTTTGTGGAAGTGATGGATATTTCCATGTATTTAAAATGCAGACAACAGCTGATTTCTCCCATTAATACTGGCCTCTGGAGGCATCTGGGCTTTTCACCCTGGCTCTAGGCCAAACTCCTTCAGACTGTGGTTCTACCCACCTTTCCTGGCTTCTCTGTACCCCATGTCCACGCATCCAAATCCCACGCCCAGACAACCACTCACTTTGCCTCCTTTCCTGAGCTCCCCTTCCTGACCAGTGCCTCCCTACTCAGCGGCTGGTGTTCGCTTCAGACTTGTATCTTCCTCTCAAACCCTGCCTCTCTCCAGAAATCCTTCCTCATCCCAGTCACGACTGCTCTTATTTTCCCTCACACCCCACACTGCCCAGCCCCATAATGACCCCCCATTTCAGCAGCTATCACAAAATGCCTCAGAGCACAACCCCCCAGCACAGCTCTGCCTTCCCCTCAAAGGCGGGACATGCAACGCACACTCCCCTCCCCCCCCCCCCCAATTACCAGCCCTGCCACAGACTTATTACCAAAAGTAGCTTTGGACTGAAATCGAATATTCATGATTTGCATAGTTTTGCATTTCATTTGCATAGCACTTATTTCCTGTCCAAAAATACTGACGTTCGCCTACAGTTTTGCTCCTGACTCTCTAGGGCGCCCAACAGTGTCCTCTATACCCCTGTCATCTCACCTGCTCACCTTATCTGGGGCTGACCACACCCGGCACACCTGGCTGGCCCAGGCCTGGTGGGAGCGGGCCCCTCTCCCTCTCTTCCTCCTACAATGCTGCTGGGATCTTGCCCCTGGAAACCCTAAGATGGACTCTAGGATTGATGTTGTCTGTGCTCAGTGCCAAGCACGTTGTCTGGGCAGGCCAGGAGCTGAGGAAGAGCCAGAATGAATGAATGAAAGAAAGAAAGAGAAGAAAGGGAGGGAGGGAGGGAGGGAGGAAGGGAGGAAGGAAGGAAAGAAGGAAGGAAGGAAAGGGAGAGAGAAAGAGAGAAAGAAGAAAGAAAGAGAAGAAAGAGGGAGGAAGAAAGGAGAGAAAGAGAGAAAGAAAGAAGAAAGAAAGAGAAGAAAGAGGGAGGAAGGAAGGAAGGAGAGAGGAAGAAAGAAAGGGAAGAAAGAGGGAGGGATGGAGGGAGGGAGGAAGGAAGGAAGGAGAAAGAAAGAAAGAAAGGGAAGAAAGAGGGAGGGATGGAGGGAGGGAGGGAGGAAGGAAGGAAGGAAGGAGAGAGAGAGAGAAAGAAAGAAAGAAGAAAGAAAGAAAGAAAGAAAGAAAGAAAGAAAAGAGTGAATAAATACTTGCATGCTGAGTAAATGGGTGATTGAATTAGCAATATCCAGTGAGTGAGTGGGTGAGCAATGACAGCACGGCAAAAGGAGAGAGTCAGAACCTGGAAGGAAGAGCATGCTCAGGGAAGCGAGGTCTGCAGATGCAATTTGCACAGCAGTTAGGAGCTCAACACTAGGAGTGAGACAGGTCTGGGTCTGAATCCTAAAAACCTCAAACCAGTTGAGTGGCCTTGAGCAAGCCCTTTTATCACTGTGGGCCTCGATTTCTCACAGGAAGTACACCACATCCCAGTGCCCAGTGCAGTGCCTGATTCATAGAAGGTGCTCAAGAAATATGTTGGCTGGGTGAGTGAGTGAATGAATGAATCAGTGAATGACAACCCCATGGAATTGCTGAGCAGATTGGCAAGATGCTATCCACAAGGCACTTTGCAAGGCGTGGTACTTTAGTCACTCAGCGTGAGTTCAGTCCATCCGCCCACCTTCCTGTAGTCACCAGGACATATGTGTCTCCAGCCTTTCACTGAGCACAACTAGAAACACAAATACGTGTCACTGAACAGTTTACCAGGAGCCAGTTTTATGCCCAGCCCTGAGCCAAATGCTGGAGAGCCAGAGGTGAGACTCAGTCCTGCCATTTTCAAGCGATCCACCTGCCTCAGCCTCCCAAAGTGCTGGGATTACAGGCATGAGCCCCTGTGCCTGGCCAAGATCTGATTTTTCAAAAGAAGGATTCTATGTGAGCATCCAATATTTAAATGTTTAACACTCTGTGTTTAAAGTTTTAACACACTGCATGTACAAAAAGAAAAAAAAAGAAAGAAAGGAACTGGAAAGATGGGAAATCTGAAGGCCAGGAGCCATCAGTTGAGGCCTTTGTGATGGAAGCTGGGTTCAGGAAGGAGAGAAGGCTGGAGGTGGGAAGGGCCGGATAGGGTGGGGTCCACACAAGTCTGTCGGCTGCAGGTCAGTGAAGCGGCTTTGCTGATCTTGGCTGGGTTCTCTCAGGTATGGGACCTGGCTAGGATGACTGAACTGATTGAGCTCCACTTCATGGTCAGGTTGGGAGAACAAGGCTGTCTCTCACAAGAAATAAGTGAAGAGACGTGCAGGGGGCTGGAGCCCGCCAGGTGCAATGCCAGGGACTCAGGTTTCTTGGAGGAACTGAGCTCACTGTGGCCCTGGGTCTGTGAGGTTATTGAAGAGGAAGGATGAAAAGGAGAGGGAGCAAGGACAAAGAAGGGAAGGTGGAAATACACATAAAGTCTAGACAGAAAGAAGAGGAAAGGCAGGGCTGGGGAAGAGAGATGCTGGTAACTGCACATTGCTGTGGGCCGCCTCCACAGTCTCTGGCTCCAAACTCTGCCAAAACAAGAGGTTTTTCGCTAAATAGAGGCTCATTTCCCCAGCATCAGGGTGGGTCCACATGTACTTAGAGTGCCAGAGTCTGCAGTTGTATCTCTGAACGGTCCCATCAGCATTGCACAGAGGAAAACGCCACGCACTTGACTGCAACCATCAGAAGCCCAGACAGGGGACACCCACGCTAGATGGGGCAGGAGCCAAGTCAGCAAGGCCTCCCTGAGGAAGGTGAGCTGTGCTGAATTTGGAAAGATGATTCCAACTAGATGAGGAGAAATGGTGTTTCCGGCAGAAAGGGACCCACCTGCAGCGGGCTTGGAGGCAAGGGGCCTGGGAGCTGGAAGGGACCTGAGACCCCTTTTGAAGCCACAAGCACAAATTGGACTGAACTCCAGAGAGGGTAACTGACTTCTTCAAAGTCCCACCACATTTCAACAGCAGAACGCTGGTCTCTGGTTCTGAATTCATGGCCCAGAGCACTGGAAGCAAAGTATCAAAGAGGCCAGAGCGGGTGGGATGAGAGAATACAGACCACAGGATCCTTTCAGCCCTGAACCCACCCTATCTTTAAACATACGACCAGTAGTTACCCCAAGAAGAAATTACCAGAAAAAAAATCACTGTTTGAATTATTGTCTTTTAATTTTAGCCTCTTCTGGACAAACATGCATTTGTTTGCCAGGGAGCTTAGAGGCAGTGAAACCTCATGATGAAAAAACCCAGCCCCAGACTGGCCCAGGTCAGAGGGATTTTATTTGCTCAATCAACTCCTAAGTCTAGGACAGGATGGACTTCAGGCACAGCCTGATCCAGGGGCTCAGACTGTGTCTGCAAAGCTGGATTTCTCTCTCCTCCCTCTTCAGCTGGATTTCTCTTATGTTAGCTTCCTTCTCAGAAAGGCGATCTCCTCATCGTTCTCTCATTTGTGCTTGGCTCCCATGGGCTCTGGGAAAGTCTCAGAAGGTAGAGGCCTCCACTCCCAGGGGCTTCACTACTCAGAGCCTTAGTGTTGCAATCTGCTGCCTCACTGCTACCCCTGCCCGGTCCTTCTGTCTTGAAGTGAATCTTCAAGATTCACTTCATGATATGCCATGATATGCATATTCACACATGATATGCCATGAATGGCATATATCATGATGTCATTTTCTTTAATTTTAATTTTAATATTATTATTATTATTATTATTATTTTGAGACAGAGTCTTGCTCTGTTGCCCAGGCTGGAGGGCAGTGGTGTGATCTCAGCTCACTGCAACCTCCGCCTACTGGGTTGAAGCAATTCTTATGCCTTGTGAGTGGCTAGAATTACAGGCACTCATGACCACGCCCAGCTAATTTTTGTATTTTTAGTAAAGATGGAGTTTCACCATGTTGGCCAGGCTGGTCTCAAACTCCTGGTCTGAACTGGCATTCAGAGATGATATCCCCTGCTTCTCTACCAACTCAACCTGTGAGATGCTGCCCAGATAACCCCCAGCTCAGATGTAGGATCCAGGCAGCTGGTTGAACGCATAGCTACTATCCTGTGACAGCGTGCGATGGGAAGCCTGGAGTCTTGAGTGTGCATGTGTGTGCATGTATGTGTGTGTGCACATGCAAGGGCAGATATGAGAAACACTCTCTTTGACAGGCAGGTGCCACACATATTGTTAGGCTGCCTCTCAGAGGCTGAAGTCTCTTTCAGGTCCCAGCTCCCAGATTCCCCCCACTGCAGAAATCATCATGTTATAATTACAAGTTAATTAAAGCAGAGGAGATCAAAGCCACTTTAGACAGATTAATGATACAGCGAGTGCCAGAAATTTCACCATTTTATGTATTAACCACATTGTCGTTTTTATTCCACGTTTTTCTCCTCTTTTGTGTCAGCCGAAAAGCCTTTCATATCTTTTCTCTGCCCCCCTCAATGCATGAGGAATTTGAAGTCCTAACAGCTGTGAGGAGCTGTCTATGGAGAAGGAGCCCATTCAAAGGATATCAGAAAAACCAATGAGCCTTTTAGCTTCTGATTAGAATGAAGCTACCACCGCCTAACCCTCCCTACCTTAAAAAAAAATCAGTCATTAAAATCAAGCCAAAGCAATAGGGGGAATGGAAAGCTGGACTTCCCAGCTTCCTACAAGGAATTTTTGCATTCAGGTTTGCCACCTGGCTGGGCACGATAGCCGAGCCATCAAAGCTTAGCCTGGAGGTGACATGTGATTCAGATAACCCAGGCAGGAAAATAAATAGTCTGCACTCACCAGGTGTTTACTGAATGTCTGCTCTGTGCCAGGCTTTGGGTTAGTGCATCACTATGATGGAGAGCAAGGCAGAGGCTGTCTCTGCCACCATGGTCCTTACAATCTAGCTGGGGACAAGAGAATTAAACTGTCTCATGTCCTGGCTGGCTGAGGGACGTGCCTAAGGCATTCCCTTTGTCTGGGTACCTGAGTCCTTACTGTTATTGTTCAATGCATCCTGATCAAGCCTGGGATGTTCCCAATTCCAAGATAGGGGTTGAGGTCAAGGTACACAAGGGTTTTCTTGGTTGGGAGCTTATGGACACATTGGGGAGACAGAGGAAAACAGCATAAGAATGTCCCGGAGTACGTAATTAATTGTCAATGAACAAGTGTATTGCTAAGGTGATGTGTAGCAGAACCACCACCATCCTCCAATCTCAGTGGCTTAAAGTAAAGGTCTATTTCTCTCCTGCCTAAAAGTCAATCTTTAGGTAGCCTAAAGAATATCCCTTTAGGGATACTACAAAGAGGAAGGGAGTTCTCTGGGATGCAGGCTGATGGAAGCACCTTCATCTTCAATGTATGGTGCCCAAAGTCACATCCAAATGACAGGCAGAGGAAAACAGGAAGCACAGAAGCGGCATAGGACATGTTTGTAGGCCAGGACTGGAAGGGGTGCACATTGCCTTTGCTCACAATCCATTGGCTAGAACTCAGGACCTGATAAGCTGCAAAGGGGGTGGGAAAAGGTAGCCTCTGGCTGCGTGACCACTTCCCAACAACTACACTACCTACGTAAGGGAAGCAGAGTCTTGGTTGAAGAGTCAACCTCTCTGCCAATACGAGTCATCACAACGCATGATGGATGCTTAAGAGGAGAAGCTCAGGGTCCTGTGGGTGCTCACAGCAAGGGACCTGTTTTGAGGATGAGCTCTCATGTAAGAAACCACCCTTGCAACTTAGTGAATCGAAATACTGGGCAGTATTCACTGTGGGAGTGCCACAACTGCTGAGAGTCCAGGATGTTTCTTCACTCACATGTATAACACCGCAACTGGGACGGCCAGATCAGCTGATGCTAGCCAAGCTGCTCTGTCTCTCCCAACCTGGCCAAACTGACCTTCCTAGCACGGCAGACTTGGGGCAGTGAGACTTGTTACATGGCAGCTGGCTTCCCCTGAGTAAGCATTCTAAGAAACCCAGGCAGAAGTTGTAAAGCTGCTACTTATGACCTGGCCATGGAGGTCCCAGAGCATCACTGCCACAGCATTCTACTGATTGAGCAAGTGACTAAGTCCAGCCCATATTCAAAGGACGAGGAATCAGCTCCACCTCTAAATGGGAGAAGCAGTGTGAGAGCAGCTGTCTGTGGGAGCCAGAGAGCACAGGGCCAACCTCATCTTGGTGATCATGGAAGTCTTCCTGGAGGGGGTGGCATGAAGCCACCTGTGTAAGTGGGGGAACACCATGGTCAAATTCCTCAAAGATGTGGGTGATCTCAAGGGGAAAAAGAAGCATGGAGAAATCTACTCTGGGTGGTGCCTGATAGCAAAGAGCACTGAGGGGGAACTGAGACTGGAGAGACTGGCAGGAAGCCCATGGAGGGTTTGCAAGCCAGAGCAAGGAGCCTGAATCTCACCTGAGGGCACCGGGAAGAATGGAAGAGTTTGAGGCCAGGTGATCTGGACACATCAGCACCTTAGAAAGGTCCCTTTAGCTCCTAAGCAGGAAACAGATGGGAGAGAAACCAGTCTGGAGGCAAGAACAGCTTTAGAGAAGTTGCAGGGGTTGCATCCTCAGGGTGTCTTTTGCTTCTTTATCTCATTATCTTATCTTAGCAGGGAATAGGTAGGACAGAAGTGATCTGTCATTCCCATTTTACAGATGAGGAGGCTGAGACCTGGAGAGGGGAGGAGAGGGGAGGGGATTGACGTGGTGTCGCTGTGAGCCAGTTGTAAGGCCTACATCAGAACTCAGCCCCTCTTGACTCTGAGGCAAGGGATTTTCCCCTTGAAGGCCACCTGTAAGATGACAGAACCCAGCCTGGAGTGAGACTGAGGAGGCAACAATGGTAAACAGATAAGAAAGCAAGCTTGGGACAGACATGGTTCAGTCTGGTAGGAAGGGTGCGGACTGTGAGTCCAGAAAGCAGGCATTTGAGTTAAGTACTGCCACCGGCTGGCTGAGGGATATTCTGTAAGGCATTCCCTTAGTCTGGGTACCAGAGTCCTTACTGTTAGTATTCAACAGATACTGATCAAGCATGGGCTGTTTCTCAATTCCAGGCTGGGGAGTTGAAGTCAAGGCATACAAGGATCTTCTTGGCTGGAAGCTTATGGACACATTGGAGAGAGAGAAAAACAACAAAAGAATGCCCCAGAGTAGGTGATTAATTGTCAAATGAGTATGGACAAGATATAGGAATTTAGAAGAAGGAGCGACCCCTGGGGATGAGGGTGATCATGGAGAGCTTCCAGGAAGAGGTGAGATTTGATTGAGGCCTAGAACGATGGGTAGTATCTGAACAGAAAAGGAAGGGGAGAGGTGGCACAAATGGGGAGGATGGAGTGAGCATTCGTTCCCCAAATGCTTATTGTGAGCTCACATAGTAGCAGCACTGTGCCGACCTGTGTGTGCAGAAACACTGCACTGCCGACCTGTGTGTGCAGAAACAATGTGGGTCACACATGTTTAAGGCACGGCTGTAGGGTGATGAGGAAAGAGGTCTGGCTAGATCAGGGACTTCTGATCCAGTGTGAAGGGATGAAACCCAAGGACCACATTCCCAAGCCCTTGAATTGCCAAGCTACGGAGTCTCATTGTTGTTCAGCTGTCAACAGAAGTGGAACATTGAGGAAAGTGTGACATCTGGAAGACATACTGCAGATAATGTCACTTATTCTACAGGTAATGTTAGACAAACCACCACCACCACCCCGGAAGCCTCATGGGAACATAAACTCTGCCTATTTAACCTAAATGTGAGAAGTTGGTAACATCATGAGCCTTCATTCATATGTATCTGTGCCAGACTTTGCTCCAGGCACTAGGGAAATAAAGGTTAATAAGCCACTATAGAGCAATTTGAAAATTGCCATGCTCCGTACAAAAGAAGGAGATGTGTTTAGGATTCTTGGGTCTTGGTCTCATCTCTGACCCTCACTGGATCTTGGGCCATGGAAAAATGTCTTAGCCACCCTGATCCTCAATTCTTTTATCTATCAAATGAGAGAGGTAAGCTCTGTGTTCTCAAAGGCTTCTTCTAGCTCTTAATGTTCTGTGAGTCTTCCTCGGATAATAGGAAGACTTGTATTACATTGGTGCAAAAGTAATTACATTTTTGCCATTAAAAGTGATGCCATTAAAAATAACTGTGTGATTTTTCTTTGCACAATTATCATTATTTCTTTACACAAAAATAAATGGTGCAATTATTTATTTGTACCGACCTAAAAGAAAATGAATCTGGCTGCAGCATTCTGCCTGGGTTGAAGGAAGGACATGCAACAGATAAGACAGGCAGAAGATATCTCATTGCTGTCTTTTTGTGCATTTTGCGGTTTTCCACTCACATCATCCCCCATCCTCCATCACCTGAGAAGTGGGGGCAGGAGGAGTTGGCACCCTTGGTTTGATCTGTCACCTTAACCCATTCACCTCTCTGGGCCTGTTCCTACAAGCCGAGTCTGAAAGAGCTTTTCACACTTGGGAAAATGTTTGTGAAGACAGAAGCCAGAAGGTAGAAGTGTGGAGACATTTGTGGAGTACAGTTTCCTTCCACTTGAGTGAGAGCAGCTAGAACAAGTCAGCACCCTGGTCAGCTCCTGTTCAATTCCTTACTGTGGGCTTAGCCAGTTTGGTACTCCTGGGATCATCAGCTGAATGATGGGAGAAGGAGCTCCCAGTCCGAAAGGAAAAGTCTGATCCTGCTTTGAGGGGTGTATTAGTCCGTTCTTACACTGCTATAAAGAACTACCTGAAACTGGGTAATTTATAAGGAACAAAGGTTTCGCTGACTCAGGATTCCTCAGATTGTATGGGAAGCATGGTTGGAGAGACCTCAGGAGACTTACAATCACAGCAGAGGAGTGAAAGGGAAGCCAGCACCTTCTACAGATGGCAAAGCAGGAGAGAGAGAGAGCTAAGGGGGAAGATAGAGATCTCATGAGAACTCTACCACAAGATCAGCAAGGGGGAACTCTGCTCCCATAATTCAACACCTCCCACCGTGCCCCTCCTCCAACATTAGGGAGGATTACAGTAGAATATGAGATTCGGGTGGGGACACAGAGCCAGACCATATCAGGGGCTGGTAGAAGAGGAGAGAGCACACTAAGAGCCTGTCTGATCCGGTGAGTAGAAAACATACTTGCAAAAGCCACTACATGTAGAGTTGAGGGTGAAGGCAGAGGTGGAGAGTATAGAAAAAGGAAGCTAACAGTTAGTTATGCAACCCCATGCCAGGTAGCAAACAGATAACAGAGAGGCCCCTCCCAGCCACTGTAGGAGGTTGATATTAATATGCCTGTTTTATAAGTAAAGGCATGGAAGATTAGAGGGGGGAAGCAGCCCCCCTAAATTTTACACCTGGTTAAGTGCAAGAATCAGGACTTGAACCCAGGTCCAGCTGAATCCAGGCTACAGGCTTCTTCTGACCAATCCACAGGCTCCAGAGAGTCCAAATGCCATCCCAGAGTGGGACACACAGCAGGGGCTCAGTAAATATTTCCCAAATTATTGAAGGAAAAAATAGAAGAATGGGGAGTGAACTAGGTCAATTCTCTCTTTCCCAAGGGAGCTGACCCCCTCACCAGGGTCATGGGGTGAGTTGGCTGAGGGGTTCACACTGTGGCAGGCGGGCTTAGCTGCTCCCCCTCATCTTGCCTGGCTGGAGGGAAGGGAGCAGCTCGAGCTGGGGTGGGGGAAAGAGCACACCCTCTCCCCTTCTGGCTCAGTTTGCTCAGCAACAGCATAACGAAGCCATCAGTGGCATCTCTGACAGGCCTGGACGCGCCCCAGCACACGATGGCAAATTTGGGCCTGGAATCACGTTCTGAGTTTTGTCTGGCAGTAAGAAAACAGCAGGAAGGATCCTTAAGAAAGAAAGATAGAATGGGAGTGGGGGCTCTTACATTGGACCTAAGGGGATCTTCCCTACGAAAGAAATTGTCCAGCCCCAGGATAGATGGGAAAACCTCACTTGAGAGCAGATTCCTGTGGAAGGAATTCTCAAGGGGCCTTTCTCATGCAAACCCACTGGGCGGCAGAGGAACTGTCCAAAGGAACTCACTCAACTCTCCAACATCAGAGCTGGAAGAGCCTTGGGAGAGAAAACCTCTTAGATCAATGTTTCCCTTTACAGATTCTGAGGTCCAGGGAAGGGTGGGAAGAGACCAAGTTTACACACTGAGGAGGGACCAAGCAGTCACTACAGCTCCCTGTCTTACCTCCTGCCCCAGGCCGGTCACCAGATGAAAGTTTTCTCTGTGGCTCCTTGCTCTGATCTTTTTCCCTAAAGCTGTAGGATTTTCCCACAGATGAATATCATTTTCCTCTATTATATTTCATGAAACCACTTCGAATCTGTCTACTTTCAGCCCTGAGACCCTCCAATGAAGGCATAGCCAAGAGGACTTTTATAAAGGAATTCAGTGGCACGCAATAGCAATTAGATTGTAAGTGGGTAACGACTTGAGGGCAATGGGCTTTGGCTCCTAAGAAGCTGTCTCTTCGTAAGCTGTCAGACACTTTCAGTCTGGAGCCCTATGGTCTGGGTTCAAATCCTGACTCTTCCATTTCCTAGTAAGATGATCTTGGGCAAGTTAGTCTTTGTGACTTGATTTCCCCATGTGTGAAATGAAGATAATGCCACTACTTCCTAAGAAGTGAGATAAAATTTAAGTGAATACTTATAGAGTATTTGGAACAAAGACTGGCACACCGTAAGTGCTCAATAAATATTAGTTACTGTTTTTGGCATGGTGGGGTTGGGGCAGGGGCATGGGAGGATGGCTTGGCAGAGACCTGATGCTGACTAGGACCGGAAAGCTCTGCAGAGGCAGGCTGGTCTATGGCTCTAGAAATGTGGGCTCTAAGTCCAGTTCAGTCATGTAAGTTTTGCCATGTGGCCTTGAGTAAGTAATGTCCAATCTCCAAGCCTCAGTTTTCCCATCTGGAAAATGAAGTCATAATACCAAGAAATCTTCACCTTGTATTCCCAACTCTAAGATTATTAAGAGTCAGAAGTTGTCATTCCTGGCACAGCGAGGGGAATCTCACTCAACAGACCTGCTTTACCATCCTTGTCCTAACATGATGGCACTTGTAAATTCCATCCTTCCCATCTAGCCCGTTCTCCTCTGACCCATTCTGGGAGATATTCCTCATGGATCCTGGAGCCAGGGTAGCCAGGCTGCAGCATCAGAGCCAGCTGTCAGGGCAGAAAGCTTGTCTGTGGGCACCTGAGCTGGCCACTACCTGTCACCCTCCCTGTGGGGCCTGCCATCCATCCTTGGGTACCTGTCTCCCTGGCTCCTGAGCCAAGAGACTGTGGGCAGCCTGTTAGAGAAGCTGGGAAGACACTTCCTTAGTGAGGGAGTTCGAAGCCCCATGCTGGCTGCTTGCTTCCCTGGGCTAGAGTGCATCTGGCAGTCTGGGAGGCAAGGAGAAGGGCTGCCCACTTCCCAGCTGGCCCAGATGAGACCAAGGGACAGGCTGTCCACGTGAGTCTGGGATGTGCCACAGCACTGCCTCAGTTAAGGGACTTGGGGGAGCAAGGAGGACCTCTTGAGCAACTTTCTCAAGAGAGCACAGCTGGTCCGAGGCAGAGCCCGTTCAACCCTGAGCATCTGGCTCCAGACTCTACTCTAACTCTGCTCTTTGGGGAGGGTTTCCAGCATGGGCTCGGTAGCTTGATCAGTGTTAATTTCCCTGCTCTTCCCCTCACTGAGGCCAAGGCTGGGCTACTCCAGGAGGGGCTGTGGTCTCTGCTGCTGCAGGAGACAGAAGCAGAGACGCTGCCCGCTACATGGGGCTTTGTTGCCACAAAAAAAAAAAAAAAAACTACCGGCAGCAGCCAGGCGTGGTGTCTCATGCCTGTAATCCCAGCACTTTGGGAGGCTGAGGCAGGCAGATCACAAGGTCAGGAGTTTGAGACCAGCCTGGCCAATATGGTGAAACCCCATCTCTACTAAAAATACAAAAATTAGCTGGGCGTGGTGGCACACACCTGTAGTCCCAGCTACTCAGGAGGCTGAGGCAGAAGCAGCACTTGAACCCGGGAGGCAGAGGTTGCAGTCAGCCAAGATTCATGTCACTGCACTCCAGCCCGGGCAACAGAGCAAGACTCCGTCTCAAAAATAAATAAATAAATAAATGCCGGCAGCAACTCAAAGGTCCCCCATGCTGCCCAGGTCTTTTCTGGACTTATCTGCATGGATTCCCACCACCTCTCTCTCTTAGCAAAAGTGAGTTTGAAGCCCCATAACCTGTGGGAAACATTTCTTCAAGCACATCAGAATGCAGAAACTTCATGCCCCGATTACTCCATATCAATGGGGGGCGGGAGGGTGCCTTGTAGACCTGGACACTCCTAAGCCACCTCACCAGCCAGGAGCTGGCTTAGGACACCCTGGCCTGTACTCTGGACCTAGCATCCTGAAGGCTCACCTTTGACGTCCTGGCCCACACGTTTAATTCAGTCCAGGTAGAGTGGCAGGAGGTCCAACCACCAGCTGGCATTAGGATGCTCAGAAAACAAACGCCTTATCCTCAGACCATCCTTGGCCCCCAGAGGGAATGGCAAGATGGGGCAGGAATGCCTGCAATCAACTATATTAAAACCCCAAAGCAGGAATTTCCTTTTAGCTGTCTGGCATTTGTTATCATGAGGGACGGGACAAATGCCTCTATGGAGGAAACAGGGTCTGCAGCCCCCCAAGGCTCTGGCTTGGCTACTGGACCCTGCCTGTAAGGATAAAAAGGGTTTATGCGGGAACCCAGTGCCATGGCTCTAAGGAAATCGGTCAGCACAGGTGCCATCCCCAGCTGATGGCCATTTTCTTTCCTAAATGTCAATCTCCATTGCCCTGGGTCAGCTTTTCCCATTCCTGTCTCTACCTTCTAAGCTCCCCTCCTCCTCCAGCTTTCTGTGGGTCTGCTGTGCTTTCTGTCTCCTCTTCTCTGTGCTGGGCTTTCTCTTTTTGCCCTTCCAGACCCCTGCCCTGCCCTTCTGTGCCTGGCTCTATGCCTCAAGAGGCTGACCTCTCAGGTGCATCTCCAGAGCTTCCTGACCCTGGTTTCAGTTGACCCAGGAAGCACTGGTGGGTTGGAGGCTGGAGGAAAAAGTATCCCCAGGCCTGACCCCCCTCTCTCTCCCTTGGGGCCCCCTCAGGCACTGCCCGATCCTCTCTTCCCCCAGCTGCAGCTCCTATCCAGCGGCCCTGCCATCACCTGCTGGGTTCTGGAAGCGGGACCCCCCACCTTGGGCTTTGGGCTTGCTGGGGAAGGGGCTGTGGCTCCTCACAGTCATGGCTCCCTGGGCGCTTTCTCTCCCTGGCTTCCCCTCACCCTGCCCACATCTCTATAAAAGACCCCTTCATTAAACTCTCTTCAGTTACACCTGACTGCGACCAGCGTTTCTCTGGAGACCCTGACCGATACGCCCTGTATCCCTGTCTCCCTCTCCCTGCCCCACCAGCACCTGCTCCTCGACCCCATTGCCACCTGCTCTGTCTTTCTGCCTTATTCTTTCCAGCTCCGTCTTCCTAATTCCATCACCCCTGCATTTTGACCTCATTTGTTTGTCTCATTTTCTGGGTTCCCTCTTCTTCTTTTTTTTAAGATGGAGTCTCACTCTGTCGTGCAGCCTGGAGTGCAGTGGCACAATCTTGGCTCATGCAACCTCTGCCACCTGGTTCAAGCAATTCTCCTGCCTCAGCCACCCGAGTAGCTGAGACTATAGGCACACACCACCACGCCCAGCTAATTTTTGTATCTTTAGTAGAGACAGGGTTTCATCATGCTGGCCGGGTCTCCACCTCTTGACCTCATGATCCGCCCTCCTCAGCCTCCCAAAATGCTGAGATTGCAGGTGTGAGCCACCACGCCTGGCCCACTTTTTTCTTCTTTTTCTCTCCTCATCCCAACTACATAAAATCCTTCATTTCAGAGCTGGGATCCACCATTCCCCAAGACAACACAGAGGAGTGCTTGCCAAGAGGATCTGAGGCCCCTGAAGAAAGTGCTCACCCCAGCTAGTCCCTCAACCTCCCACACCTGCTACCTGAATTCCACCTTCAGGTCTCTCCGCAACAGCCAGAGCATTGTCAGGGAGGAGAATAAACTCCTGAGGACTCAACCCTTAAGTCAGGAGGTGAGGAAATGAGTTCCCCTCCCCTAAGTCCCGAGCCGCCTCATCAGCACCCCCAACCATGCCTCACAAACGTCTGACTCCACAAGCCCCAAACAAGATGTTATCTTCCCCTCCCTCTCCTCCTCCCCTCCAGCCTCCATTACTCCCTAGGAGCCACACCTGATCCTTCTTCCTGCAACCCCCACCTCAAAACTGGTGGCATGATGTGGGAATTCAGTGCCTAAAGTCAATCTCCAACAGGTATATTACCTCCAACTCCCACCCCCAAGTCCCTCCCCTCCTGCCTGGATGAGGAGAAAATCCATCTAACTGGCCTGTCAGTTGAACTCCTGGCTCCTTACCCTACACTCTCCAACCAATCACCAGAGTGATCTTTTTAAAGCATAAGTCAAATCAAGTCATGTTTCTACCTAGAACTCCACAAAGAACTTCTACCACTTACACTAAAAGCCAAACTCCGGCCCCAGCCCACAGGCCCCGAGGAGCCATCTACCAGCCTCTCCCTCTCTCAACCAGTCCACGCTGGTGTCTCCACCCACAGTGTTCGATCTGCCCAGACCTGTGGACCCCTAGACGCAGAGAGTGGTGCTCTATACCCTTCCGGTGCCCCGGCTCAGTGCCGGCTGCTGTCATGCAACATGCTGTCCCTGAGAAGGGGAAAGGCTGCACAACAAGACATGGCTGCCAGCCCCACATCACCTCCAGGAAGTCCTCCCTGATCTGCCCAGTTCTCAGTGCTTCCTATCTAAGCTCCTGCCCAAGGCTGGTCTATCTCCCATGTCAATGTATGCAATACCTGCCCAAGTTTGTTCTTTAAAATATAAATCTGTGCTCATCTATGAGCTAAATATGTGTCTAAGTTTCATATATAAGGTTGGACCAAAGTCTCCTGAGCGCAGAGGTAAGCTCTTGAATACAGGTGAGCCTCCAAGCACCGCAGACCTGCCCTGCTTCCCACCAACACTCCTCCACTTACCCCTTCCCCTGCGGGCACCCCTCATTAGCCTTCGCTTGTCCCTGAGCCTCCCCTCTGCAGGCCCTACCTTCAGACACAGGTGAGATCAGGGAAAGTGAGCATTGGCAGCTCCTTGACAGAGGAAGAAGAGAAAGCCACCAGGAACAGCCCCGCGCATGACTCAAGAGTAGATAAGGGCTCATAGCCAGTGTCAGCGGGCCACAGATTTTCTCTTAAAGGGACAGCCATGAGCTCCTCTAGGGAAAAAGCAAACTCCTGCTCATCTCTGGGCCCCAGAGCCTGGGAAAGGCTAACTTTGGAATCTGTCCTGGAGGAAGAAGTTTGGGTTTGTGCAGCTCTGGTTCCATCTTCAGACCCTGTCACCTACTGGCTCTGTAACTTGGCCAGCAGGATGATGACAATCACTGATATTTATTATGTACCTGTGGCGGACACAGTGCCCAGTGCTGAAGGTATATTCACTCATTTAATTGACACAAAAGCATAGGAGGTAGGTGCTATCATAACCCCATTTTACATATGAGGAAACTGAAGCACAGAGATTAAGTGGCCTGTCCAATTTCACAGACCTAGTGAGTGGGAAAACTGAGGAGAGTACAGCTCATAGCCCCTGTCCTCACCCTGACCTCACTAGTCAAGGGACCGTGTGGCCCCAGGCAGGGTGGGCTTGGCGGGGTGCCGCTGTACAGGCACAGGGGCTTGGTTTACTCTTCCTGCTGTTGCTATCTTGAAATTCTCAATAATTTTTTAGCAAGAGACCCCACATTTTTATTATGCCCAGGGTTCTGCAAATTACACAGCCACTCCTTCCTCCAGATGTCAAGGTGAATTTGCAGGATGATGGTGAGACCAGGGGCCAGCAAAGTATGCCCTGACTCCAGCGGCGTGGCCGGGCCAGCAATAGCCGTGATGCAAGGGAACCGCGATCCCACACCAACAGCTCCCCCACGAGGCAGACAGTCTGCCTGACCGTGACTCATATCACCCAGCTTCACAGTCGAGTTCCAACCCAGGCAGGCCAACAGACCCACACATGGGTGAGCATACACCCACAGTGTCCACATCATCACTGAACGCTTCGCATTTTGTCACTCAACTCCCCTAGCCCAATGTCAGATGGGTGTCTGTAATCACTGCCCCTGGTAGTGGCATGGCACCTCTCCTCATGACCTGCACAACAGTTCAAAGGGCAGGAGATGAAACCGAGGCCCAGAAAAGCATGAGCTTATTCAAGGTCACACAATCAGAAAAAAAGTAAAAAAATAAAAATGGGTAGCTGGCCGGGCTCAGTGGCTCACACCTGTAATCCCAACATTTCAAGAGGCTGAGGGGAGAGGATTGCTTGAGCCCAGGAAGTCAAGGCTGCAGTGAGGCCTGGGTAACAGAGCAAGACTCTGTCCTTTTTTTTTTTTGATACTGAGTCTCACTCTGTCACCCAGGCTAGAGTGCAGCGGTGCAATCTTGGCTCACTGCAACCTCTGCCTCCTGGGTTCAAGTGATTCTCCTGCCTCAGCCTCCTGAGTAGCTGGGATTACAGGTGTGCACCACCATGCCCAGGTAATTTTTGTATTTTCAGTAGAGACAGGCTTTCACTATATTGGTCAGGCTGGTCTCGAACTCCTGACCTTGTGATTCACATGCCTCAGCCTCCCAAGTGCTGGGATTGCAGGCATGAGCCACTGCGGGACTCTGTCTCATAAAAAAAAGAAAAAGAAAAGATCAGATGGTTATAGATGTGTGATGTTGCCTCCAAGGCCTCTGTTCTGTTCCATTGGTCTATATCTCTGTTTTGGTACCAGCACCATGCTGTTTTGATTATGGTAGACTTGTAGTATAGTTTGAAGTAAGGTAGCATGATACCTCCAGCTTTGTTCTTTTTGCTTAGGATTGTCTTGGCTATGCAGGCTCTCTTTTGGTTCCATATGAAGTTTAAGGTGTTTTTTTTCCAGTTCTGTGAAGGAGCTCATTGGTTTGTAGGGAAATGAGTGAATCTGGAAACTGTCATTCTCAGCAAACTGACACAAGAACAGAAAATCAAACACCGCATGTTCTCACTCATAGGTGGGTATTGAACAATGAGAACACATGGACAGAGGAAGGGGAGCATCACACACTGGGGTCTGTTGTGGGGGGCTAGGCGAGGGACAGTATGAGGTGGGGAGGTTGGGGAGGGATAATATGGAGAGAAATGCCAGATATAGGTGATATGGGGATGGAGGCAGCAAACCACCTTGCCATGTATGTACCTATGCAACAATCCTGCATGATCTGCACACGTACCCCAGAACCTAAAGTACAATAAATATATATAATATTTATAATATAATATATTATATATTATAAATATTACATATATTTAAAAAGAAAAAAGAAAAGAAAGAGGCAGTTGAGGTAAAGGAGAAGGAAGGGGTGGGAAGGAGCGGGGAGGGGAGGGGAGAGGAGAGAGGAGAGAAGAGAGGAGGAAAAAAGAAGGAGAGAAAAAAGGAAGAGATGGATAAGCTGGGTCTCAAATCCACAGCTCCTGCCTCCAGCCCCTCCTCTTTCCAGCCTACGCCCCTACCAGTCTGCCTCTTTTGGTCCAGACTCACCCTTTGATCTGCATCTTTAGTTCCTTCCCATAAAGGCAGACACAGGTGATGTGGCCCGGCTGCTCTCAGAATTTCCCCTAAGGCTTCAGCCCCCTAAGGTGCTGAGTCAATGCCGGGCTCTTTTTCTGTCTTACGATGAGTATGCAACAGCGGAGGGACGAGCGAGGGAGGAGTGGGGGCTGAGCAGAGGGCACCAGCCATCACTTACAGATCTATTTATCTGCCTGCCCGGCAACCTGTCTACCTTTGCTTCCGTCTTCTATTTATTTGTCAGTCTTTCTTTCTTTCCATCCATCACTTGTCTTTATGTGTCAGAGTTGCCTGTGCCTTCTCTCTCTCGCCCACCTTCCAGTGGAAATCCAAAGGCATTCACCCTCTGCAGCCTTGTCCTCCAAAACCACAGCCCTTTTCTTCCTACTCCCTGCTGGAAAACCCCCACCAGTGTCTGGAAACTCATGCCTTCTCCTGCAGGCTGGCCAAAGGAAGGCTTCCAAGAATCGACCTCGGAGTAAAATTGTTACCATCATCAATAGCAAATAAATAAAACAGCTAATAGTAAGATGATTACTGTCATCAATAGAAATGGTGATTTGGCACCACACCCACGCAGGCTCTATGCTCCACCCCTTTACTCACTCGGCTCTTATTTTTTGAGCACCAGTCACATGCTGAGTTCCTGCCCTTGATGGCAGGAAGTCAAAGGGCCACCATGGTCCCTGAGAAAATGTATCCACTCTGGGCTGCACATGCAAATGGGATCATCTTCCATCTTTGAAACAACCCCTTAGAGAAGCTAGGTGACTCCCAGGGGGTCACATTGCCAGTGAGGGGCACAGTGGTGTCAGAGGCCAGCCGGGTGCTTCCCAAGCTGGTCTGTCTCTTTCCTGCATCACTGATGGAAGCCTGTGCCTGGAGAGGCCCCTGCAGTCCCTGAGACGATGACAGGGAGGGAGGGACGGGGGTGGGGTGCACACCAGAGCTACTGGCGGATCAGCATCTGGCTCTCCAGGGCCACCCGCTCCATCAGCTATTAATCCCTCCACTCAGCCATGTAATTCTATAGTGTCATGTCGCCCAAGTGCTGTGATGGGCATGTGATTACCACAAACAACATGCTCAGGAGAGACGGAGGGAGGAGGGTATGGGGCGGTGGGACGCGCACCTCTAGGCATCTCTCCCAGAGCCAGCATCACACTGAGCTCTGGGCCCAGGTGGGACAGTTTCAGGGTGAGGGCAGGGGGTCAGGAACATCGTCCACTGAACCCTCACCACCTCCTGGTGCAGGATTAATCCAATCCCCACCTCTGAAAAAGCATGAGAAACCTGCACTGAAACATGCTCTGATAAAGGGTCAATTCGGCGTCGAGCCAGGATGTGCAAACTTTCGGTAAAGAGCTGGGCAGAAAATGCTTTTGGCTCTGCAGCTCTTCTACGTGGCCACTGCAGCCACAGACAATACGTAAACAAATGAGGATGGCCCTGGCCCAGTGGTTCTTTAGAGAAACACACCCTACAGGCTGGAGTCTGCTGACTCCCAGGTTAGATTCTATGCCAGCAACAACAATAATATTAATAATAATGATGACAGCTAATGCTTACTGAGTACTCACTATGTACCAGGTCAGTCCTCATAATAACCTCACAAAGCTCAAACCGCTATTCTCTCAAATTTACATTTGGGGAAACTGAGGCACAGAGCTGTTAGGTAACTAACTAGCCCAGGGTATCTTAGTCAGTAAGTGGCAGAGCCAGTCAGGAAATTCCACTTGGTATCCATCCCTTCAGTTGCTCAGACTGAAAAACTTGGTATCATCTTTGACCCTGTTCTTCTCACCCCCCTACTTCTAAACCATCAGCAAATTCTGTTGGTTCCACCTTCAAAATACATCCTCAAATTGGATGGCCAAGCACCTGTCACGTGCTAAGCTCTGTGTTGGGCCCTTGATGTCAGGAAGTCAAAAGACCACCACGGTTCCTGAGAAAATGTTTCCACTCTGGGTCACACATACAAATGGGATCATCTCCCATCCTCAAAGCAATCCCTCAGAGAAGCTAGGTGACTCTCCCGGGGTCACGCTGCCAGCGAGGGGCACAGCTGCGTCAGAGGCCAGCCGGGTGCTTCCCAAGCTGGTCTGTCTCTTTCCTGCATCACTGATGGACAGGACATCTTGGTCTATGTCCCCATCATTTCTCACCCGGTTACTGCCACACCCTCCTCCCTTGACTCCCCGAAGTGTGTTCTCCGTGTAGCAGCCTGAGGCACCTTTGACAAAGGTAGGTTGGATCCCGCCACTCCTTAGCTCAACACTCGGTAACGCTTCCCCATCTCACCGAGAGCAAAAGCTGAGTCCAGCCTGGATCACCTGGAGAAATCCCATCTCTACAAAAAAATACAAAGATAAATTAGCCTGGTGTGGTGGTGCATGCCTGTAGTCCCAGCTACTCAGGGGGCCAAGACAAGAGGATCAATTGAGCCTAGGAGGTCCAGGATGCAATGAGCTATGATCACACCACTGCACTCCAGCCTAGGTGACAGAGCAAGACCCTGTCTCAAAAAAAAAAAAAAAAAAAAAAACAAAGGCTGGCCACAGTAACTTATGCCTGTAATCCTGGCACTTTGGGAGGCTGAGGATTGCTTGAGGTCAGGCATTTGAGACTAGCCTGGGCAACATGGAAAAATCCCGTCTCTACTAAAAATACAAAAATTAGCCTGGTGCAGTGGTGTATGCCTGTGGTCCCAGCTTCAGGCAGGGAGGATGGGTTGAGATGGGAGGATGGATTGAGCCTAGGAGGTCCAGGCTGCAGTGAGCCACGATTGCACCACTGCTCTCCAGCCTGGGTGACAGGGCAAGACCCTGCCTCAAAAAAAAAAAAAAGAAAAAGAAAAGAAAAGAAAAAGCTGAATCCTTCCCATGGTTGAATTAGAAGTAGCATCTGCCCCCATCCCTCCCACCTCTCTGACCTCCTCTCCTATGTCTCCCCCTCCTTCCCTCTGCTCCACCCACAATGGTCTCCTAGCTGTTCCTGGAACACACCAGCACTTCCCTGCCCCAGGGCCTTTGCCCTTGCTGTATCCTCTCCTTGACATGCTCCTCCCCAGACACCCACAAAGCGCCTCCCTCACCACCTCCTTAATTCTGCAACTTGTCCCCCTGCTCCTCATCCCTGCTCCGCCTTACCCTGCTGTATTTGTTCCTTTTATATCACCTATTACCTCTACCACAGCATATAATATAGCTATTTATTTTGCTTTTGCTTAGCTGCCTGATTTCCCCTCTGGAATGTATCTCTGCAAGGGCAAGGCATCATCTGCTCTATCACTGATACCTCTTCGCTGGCAGTGCTGGCCCACGCACTAAAGAGCTCAAGGGTGTTTGTTGAATGAATACGTGAATCCCACCTAAGCCTTATTCAGCCAGTGCCTGCTGTTTCCTTGAGCATTAAGTAGAGATAGAGACCTGAAAGGCCCACGGGTCCGGGCCATGATGCTTTCACTGGACACCCCAGAGAACTTCCCCCACTAAACTGCAGATACCAGCACTGGAATAGGAGTGTCCACACCAGCTAGATGGGTTTAGATGAGCTCAAAAGAAGACCAAGTTGCTTGTGTGTTTTTATTTGAGCACACAGTCAGGCCAGTCCTCGAGGAATCTGTCATCTGCCTCCAAGGGACCCCTCACTCTTCTCCTAGAACAAACAAATTGAGAAGAGACTCCCAGCTCCCTTGGTACCAAATGAGGCCAAGGAAATCTGAGTGACATCTGGGGACTGGCCCAAAGGGACTCTCTCTAAGGCTGTCAGGCCAGTGAGGTGGGCAGGTGGTGAAGCTTGGTTACAACCAAGCTGGTCAGCTGTACCTGCCTGCTGGGACCGGAGGGTAAGACAGGAAAAAGAATGTGATTCCCTGAACAGGCACAATGTTGGTCTAAGGCGGATGTGAATCCCAGCATCAGGCACATTCGGAACTGCAAGCTCATTCCCCGACTTCACTCTCAGCCCCTAGACACAGATCTGGCCATCACCCTCTGGCCCAGGTCCTGCTAATGACCCATTGGCTTGCCTTGGACAAACTGCCGCAATTTCAATTTCTTTAATTTTCCCAACTCTAAAGTGTTCTTGAGGGCCCCATCCAGCAAGGACAATCTATGGTTCTGGGATTCCATATCAAATCCCTCACCAGTGACCTGGAGTGGATTTTAACAGAAGCTGGACAAAAGAAAATGGGGGAGTGCAGAAAGTTCCCTACAACCTGCCCTGGCAACAGAGGCAGGGAACTGCTTTTGAATCTCAGTTCTATCCCTTGTCAATCACACTAGCTTGCCCTCTTGGCTTCAGTTTCCACATCTGCAAAATGGGGATAACAATTCCTTCAGCATAAAGTGGTCAGAATTAAGTGGCAGGGTGTGTGTCAATTGCTGAGGGGAGCTTGTAGGTGGGGAGCTATTATCAATATGGAGATAGCAGGACTCTCTTATTATTATTTAACCAGGCTGGTCTCAAACTCCTGGCCTCAAGCAATCCTCCCATGTTGGCCTCCCAATGCACTGGGATTACAGGTGTGAGCCACCATGCCTGGCCATAGAGGGACTCCCAATACAAGATGGCAGTGACTCTGAGGCCTAAAAGGAAATGGCAGTGACCCTCTATTTTAATCTGGGGAGATCATGCCATTGCACTTACCCTCATAGCTCTAAAAAGACACTCATTCCACTGCAGGTGAAAACAAGACTTAATTTCATTGGAAGGTGAAAGAGCCAGTAGAGGAAGGCAGTGTGTCCGCAATGCTCTGGACTGTGGCATCCAAATCAGTTGGAACTACATTTCCCAGAATTCCCTTCTCTGTGTAGATCTAGGAACGGCCCCTGAGGGTGTTGGGTCAGGCCAAATTCATTGCCATGGATGCATTAAACAGAGACTCTGGATTCAATGTGTTGGCTCAAGCAGCTGAGACTGGCTCTAACCATTTGCTTGGTTGATTGACTAAAACCTGGATGCAGAGGTGGCTTACACTAAATGAAGTTCTAATGCCAGCATCTCCTTGATAGGTTGTAAAGGAAGGTATCCAAAGCCTTGGGAGTGTTGGAATGCTGAAGTGGATGTATCGTGCAAGACCTGTGCATCCATCCCCCAACAGGTGCAGGCCGCCATGCAAGCTGCTCTACCACATGGGCTGTGTGACCAGCAGACAAAGTCTGTGGCTGAGAGGGACGCTGTATGGAGACTTTGGCAGGGGCCTTTGGGTGACTCATAGCACAGGCCCTTATGATTTGGGGGGAAAGTATGACATTCTCTGAAAATAATTCTTCTTCTGAGAAACAGCTTCTGGATTGCTACAGGGCATTAATAGAGATTGAAAGCTTGAAGACAAGCCACAAGTCATGATGTCTTCTGAGCTGCCTGGCATACACTGGATTTGGTCTAACCAACCATAAAATCAGGCATGCATGACAGCAATTGTATCATAAAATAGAAGTGGTGTAGGTGTATGCAATATCAGTTTGAACAGACCATGAAGATGCAAGGCAGTGGTATGAGCGAACACTTCACATGCCCCATCTACTCTCAGCCTGCATCCTTCCTCTCCCTCACCCCACACCGATATCCCATGTGGAAAGCCCTGAGATAAGTTGATTGTGAAAGGTCACAACTGATTCTGGCTACAGATAGTCCTGCACAGCATGCTGGTGCTACCCAGGAGGGCAACTGAAACAGCACAGCCTGCACTTTGGGACAGTGGTGACGGACGGTCCTCCAGGGGCATCACTGAGCAGTGAACCTGAGTGTTTATTTAGCCTGCGGGGAGAGACGACCACCGCCTGTGGATGCATGGGCTGTGGCTCGTGGTCTGGCTGAATAGTCAGGTCCTTGGGCTATAATTGGAAATAATAATAATTATTATTACAAAATAATTTTCCATAATTGGAAAACTGAGAGCTTTCTGACTGGCAGACAGGGTGACAATATGTGTTCCCCATGTAAATATTCACAGAAGCGGGACCTCAATATAGGAGGATCTTAGGAATTGAGTGAACAAGGTGATCCATTTGGTTCCCAAGACACACCCCCCATCATTACCCAATGGGCTTATGATAAAAATGGCCACAGGGAAGGGGATGGAAACTATGCACAGACTCAGCAACTTGGACTTTCACTCTTCCAGGCTGACTTGGCTACAGTCACTGCCAATGCCCAAGCACCAACAGCAGAGCCCAACACTGAACTCCCAATATGGCCCCATGGTATGGCCCCATGCTTCACTCTCATCCACTTACCTACATCCTTGCCCAGACACAGATCTGCCTTCCCTGACCACAGGGCCTCTGCCAAAACCACCATCTGTGGCCTTGCAGAATGCCTCGTTCACCATCAGCAGGCCCATAGCTTTGCTTCTCACTCAGGAAATCTTCATAGCACAAGACGGGCACCAGGTGGGGCCAAATCCAGGTCGTTCACTAGTCTTACCATGTTCCTCATCATCCTGAAGCAGCTGGCCTGATGGAATAATGGAATGGCGCTTTGAAGACTCAGTTAAGACACCAGCCTTATGGTAGCACCTTGCAATGCTGGGGCAATGCCCTCCAAGATGCAGTCTATGCTCTTAAACCAGCAACCAAGATATGGTGCTATTCATCCCACAACCAAAATTGCCGGGTCTGGGACTCAAGGGGTGGAAATGAGAGTGTCTCCTCTCACCATTATCCTATGTAATCCACTAGCTTAATGTTTGCTTTCTGTCCCTATGTTGGTCCAGAGGTCTCAGTTCCCAAGTGAGGAAAGCCTCCACTGAGACATAACAGTGCTCCCATTAAACTGGAGTGGGAGTGCTATCTGAAAACTTGGAATTCCCATGTCAATGAATCAATGGGTATAGAAAGGGGTCTCTATGCCAGCTGGGGTGATCAATGCTGACTATCAAGGAGAAATATAGGTTATTACTATACAATGCAAATAAGTAGGAAGATGCCTTGATTGGAAGATATCCCAATGGTCATCTGTCAGTATACGCATGCCCTGTGATAACATCAATGAAAACTACAACCACCCATGTGACACAGGACAGCTAATAGTCTGGATCCTTAAATAGGCAAGGTTTGAGTCACCCTATCATGCAAGGACCCATAAGAGGTCAAGGTTCTTGCTGAGAGTAAATGGGATAAGAAATGGGTAGAAGAAGAAGGAAATTATAAATACCAACTACAACCACATGACCAGTTGAAGAAAAGAGGACAGTAATAGACAGTGAGTATTCCTTCCTTATTTTGATATGAAATTTTTGTGCATATGTTAATTACTTCTTCTCCTCCTCTCTCATTCCCCTACCTTCTAACATAGGGCTTGTTAACAGTAGTTAACCTTATCATTCAGAATTCAAATAAGAGATGGAAGAAGGAATCTGACTCAGCTACGAAAGGAATGAACCTCACCCAAAGAGGAGGGACGAAGGGACTTGGTGTATTCTTTTGAAAAGAAGGTTAGTGTCGCATGCTTTCAGTTTTACAAGGGACAGTTGCGTTATGCTAGGAGGAAGCATGCCTTTGCTATAATCTTAATTTGGAAGTTAAATATGGTTAAAAGAAGCATGTGGGAGGTAGCCTACGGTGGTTTTATACAGGGTCAACTTAACTAAGCTGGAAATACATTTCTTAGAATGCCTCCAACTTTCTGCTTCTGAGTTAGGTTGGTCGCAAAGAAATTTCCTTGGAATTTGGAAGGCAGGAATGATGTGAAGCAGCAGCCATGTTTGCATTCAGAAGTCAGGGTAGGATCAGGCACGGTTGCTATTCTCACACATGGTTGCCAATCTCCTGGCTCACCTTGTTGGGGTGGGGCAGCAGCTGGGCCCACAGCAACCCCAGCTCCTGTCACATCTCAGCCAGCACCTCTGGGTCCTAGGCTGGGTGCTGTGCAGCTCCACGGTGAAGCATGCCGGCTTCTTCCACAGGTCACCTGCATCATGGGAGTTGCAAGCTGGCAGGTGATAAGAGACACACGCAAGTTCCAGCTCATCACTGTGAGTTCTAGCTCGTTCTTTGCAGGAGTCATTGTTTTCCCCGTTTCACATGCATCTTTTTTTCCCTGCTGCCTGCTGGCTGGTTGACTTCAGGATCTACACCAGATGCAGAAGCAACAACCTTGCATAGACTATTTCACTCATCCCCATGGTTGCAAGAGGTCAAATCCCTAAAACAAATTCATATTCTTTATCATTCCTATTAGTTCTGCTTTCAGGACCAAACCTACCTGATATGGTGTCTTAGGTCAGGTTTCCTACAAGAAAAGCCTGAGATGGGAATTCCCATGTAAGCAATTGGTTGAAGGAGCACTCTCAGGAAACTTAGGAGGGGGAAAAATACGATAGGGCAGGGGGAAACAAAATGAAGATGTGGGGCCAGCTGAAGTCTAACCTCATCCTAATCCCATGGGAGCTCTGGAGCGTGACACCAAAGACTTGCCCCACCTTGAGTGAGGGGCATCAGCAGTAGTCACCTGTATTCACCTGTATCAGTCAGCTACTACTTCCTGGAGCTACCCAGGTGTAATCTTCCAGGCATTTCCTGGTGAAATGACTTCTGGGATCCGAGGGCAATTCTCAGGAGAAGGGGGCACCTGTGAGCTGTTAGCAGCCAACATTCCCAGCAGCTGGAGATCAGTGCATTGGCCTGGTAAAGGGGATCTGGAAGCATCACCAACAGCATCTACTACATAGTGATATTAAAAGACCTGGGTTCTAATCCCAGCTCCACCACTTATCGGCTCAAGAATGTTTCCCGAATTCCCTAGACCTCAGTTATCTCATCTGTAACATCAGAGCTACAACAGTACACAACATATGTAAATGGTCTTGGAACAGTGCTGAGCACACTGCAAACATTTGATGAATTAAAAGTATTCTAATTCATCTAACCCATTACTATTAATTAAATTATTAAGAGTAAATATTAATAATAACAAGAGCTTAAAAAGTACGAGTCAGATATCCGGGTTCTGGTCCTGGATCTACCACTTACTGGCCTCAGTTTCCTCAACTATAAAATGGCAATAACTGGGTGATAATACCTGTGTTCTCTACCTTGGAGGGAATGTCAGGGTCTTTGTCTGGCAGAACAATGGCCTCCCAAAGACATCCACATCCTAATTCCTGGAGCCTGTAACTATGTTACTTAGCACGGTAAAAGGGACTTTGCAGATCTTGAAATGAGAGTGTCCTGGACTCTCTGGGTGGGCCCAATGTGATCACGAGAGGCCTTAGAAGAAGGGGACAGGAGGCTTCAAGTCAGTAGTAGATGATGTGATGATGAAAGCGGGAGGCTGGACTGATGAGAGGAAGGGGTTAAAAACCAAAGACTGCAGATGCTTCTAGAAGCTGGAAATCACAAGGAAACAAATTCTCCCTCAGAGCCTCCAGGAGAAACCAACCCTGTCAATACCTTGACTTTAGTCCAGTGAAACTGCTCTCAGACCTCTGACCTCCAGATCGTAGGAGAGTGAACGTGTGTTGTTTTAAGCAGCAGTGGGAACTGAATACAGGGTTCAGTGAGATGGTGTCTGTGAGTGGTGAACACTGGGACCCATTTACCACTGTAGCCACAGCCCCAGGACCCCAGGGCCCCAGGGTCAGGTCCTTAGAACTAAGGCAACAGGCTGGCAAGATCTTAGAAGATTTTATTGGCATGTGCTATATCAAGGGAGTTGGGTAATGCCCAAACCAAGCCTGAATCAGAAAGAGAGATTTTCTTTAAAGATTGTGTAAGTTCCAAAATTATAGAAATTTTTCAAGTTCCTTCCCCATCATTTCCATCTCCCTCTCAGCATCTCCCTCTCCCTCTCCCTCTCCCTCTCACTGAAACCACCCACACCCGTACAACAGATTTGGGGAGCAGAAAGGACACATCAGCCTTTTTTCCTGAGATATCACCCTTCATTGCTAACATTTCAAATCATCTGAAACAGACTCTTCCATGCCCTGGATCAAACCACAAAGGTCCTGGCTGTATATGAAATATTCCCAAGTGATGGAGGGGACAGGGCAAATGGCAAAGAAATGGGCTTTGCCCACTCAAGCCTTTTCTTCTACAAGGCTGTGCCTGAGTACTTCATTTGGAGGCATGTTTGATTATCAGAGGAAATGCAGCTTCATTGGCTATAATACAAAGAACGAAGAAGAGTCATTCTAGGCCAGGCACGGTGGCTCACACCTGTAATCCCAGCACTTTGGGAGGGAGAGGCAGGTGGGTCACTTTAGGCCAGGAGTTCAAGATGAGCCTGGCCAACATGGTGAAATCCTGTCTTACTAAAAATACAAATATTAGCCTGGCATGGTGGCGTGCACCTGTAATCCCAGCTACTTGGGAGACTGAGGCACGAGAATCACTTGAACTTGGGAGGCAGAGGTTGCAGCGAGCTGAGATCATGCCACTGCACTCAGCCTAGGTAACAGAGCAAGACTCTATCTCAAAAACAAACAAACAAAAAAAAGTCATTCTATTGTCTGGTCAGGCCATACCTAAGATGTTGCCTAACAAGGACCAGGATAGGAAGAAAAGTCTGAATGTTATCTGTTTGCTTAAGGGTTACTGCTAGTCTTAGATCTCATTCTGATTACGAACAATATAATTCAACAAGGATGCTACACTCACACTGGTCTGGTACTTCATCTACATGTTGGTCAGGTTTCCTCTATGCTAAGGCTGCGTAACAAACAGTCCCAAAGTCTTGGTGGTTCATACCACAAAATACGTATTTCATACTCACAGGTTTCTAGGTCAAATACAGTTTGGCTGATTTTGGGTGGGTTAAGCTGAGCCAGGCTGGACTCGAAGGTTTCACAAGGACCAGGTCTGCTCCATGTGTCTTGATTCTAGGAACCACCAAGGCTCAGGCTTTCCCATGGGGAATGGAGCATCAAGAATGCTGGTGGGAACTTGCTGTGGCTCTGAAGAGCTTGTCTTGGAAACAGCACAGAATTACTTTCACCCACATTCCATTGGCCAAAGCAAGTCCCATGGCCAAGTCCAAAGTCAGTGCGAAAGTATATTCTATGCATGGCAAGGAGTCATGGCAAGGGAGAGCTGGAAAGAATTGAGGAAAAACAATATAATCTAACACAGTCCAGGGTCTCTGATGTATTCAAGCTATCACCCATTTTCCTGTTCATCCTTCTAGACCAAAACTGTCCTAGAAATGAGAACTTGCTGGTACTCTCATCCCCAGCCCTGTAGGGTCCCAGCCACATTTCTACAAGCAGGAGGCTGCTGACTATGGAGACATCATCCTTGGATAGAAGAGAATCCAAAGAGAGTTCTCAATGAAAGAATTCTTAAACTTTGTCTTCCATAACAATTCACGGTACGGATGGGAAAATGGAGACCCAGACATGTGAAAAGAGTGGTCCATACCACAAAGACATTCAGCTTAAAGGCTGTAAAACCAGCTTGCCAAGGTTCTGTTTCTGGCTCCATCATTTATTAACTACAACCTTGGATAAATAACTGCAATCTCTCTGTGTCTGTTTTCTCATTTATAAAAGTGATATAATCACAGTTTCTACCTTACAGAGCTACTGTGAGTATTGACGTCGAAGTGCTTAGACCAGTCACTGATAGATAGTAGATAGCCACCAACATTATAATAATTCCACAAAAAGTTATTATTGAAATGATTCCACAAATACCATTCTGTCCTAGGTGCTGAGGAAACAGTTTGTGGTCCAAAGAGCTCTCATTTTTGTGGGTGAGACAGACAGAAATAAGCAAATTTATCACCTGCCATGCTCTTCAGTAGACAGAGTTATAAGTGGGGAAGGGTTGATCTAATTTTGCCCTAACTGGGGAGAACAAAGACCCGGAAGACTTCAAAGATGAGATATAATCTGAAGTCAGTTTCAAACAGTGGGCAGAAGGTTTTCCCGATGAACAATGGGGTGGAGGAGATTCCTGAAGGAGAAAAAACATGCAAAGGGTCTGCCGTAGGGAAAGATGCCTGAGAGTGTGTTTGGAACAGGCAGCCAACCCCAGCTGTGGGGTGGGGCGGGGGACCTTTTAGAGAATCATAGGAGAGGATGGCAGGGGTGGGACGCTGGGGAGCTCAGGATGATAGGTGAAAAGCTTGAATTCTTCCTACTGGCAGGTGGTCTCAAACTTTCCCTCATGAGAACTAAAGGCAGATAGAAGGAAATATGATCTATCAGGGCATAGACAATGGGATTTCTTTATATACTTCGAAGTCTCCAGTTTATCTTAATTCCTATAAATTGGTATCTTCTTCAGTATTATAGTCATGTTCATTTACTTGTTCAACAAATACTTATTAAGTACCTCCTGGATGGCACTTAGAACACCAGTAAATAACAACGAGATTCTTGCCCTTGTGGGTCTTTTATTTTAGTGTGATATGGAAAATGGTGGTGAGGGGAGAACAACAGTAAATAGTGATGATATGTAGATAGATAATTAGTTCATTTTCATACTGCTAAAAATAAATACCCAAGACTGAATAATTTATAAAGAAAAAGAGGTTCAATGGACTCACAGTTCCACATGGCTGGGGAGGTGCAAGGCAAAAGAGGAGCAAAGGCACATCTTACATGGTGGCAGGCAAGAGAGCACGTGCAGGGGAACTGCCATTTATAAAACAGTCAGCTCTCATGAGACTTACTCAACATCATGAGAAGAGCATGGGAAAGACCCACCCCCATGATTCAATTACCTCTCACTGGGTCCCTGCCATGACATATAGGGATTATGGGAGCTACAATTCAAGATAAGATTTGAGTGGGGACACAACCAAGCCATATCAGATAGATAACTGAGTGGGTTAAAAAGGCAATAAGTGTGTTAAAAAGGCAAACAGGAAAATTAGAGCAGTATGAGGTAGTCCGTCAGTAAATGAATTAATTAAATAATGAATGAATGAAGATGGATGGATGGATGGATGGATGGAAAAATAAATGGTTGAATGGGTGGAAGAAAAAAAGGATGGAGGGAAGAAGAAATGAAAAAAGGGGGGGAGGGAAGAAGGAAGGAAGGAAGGAAGGAAGGAAGGAGCTGGCTAGAAGATGGGGAACCACCGAAAGGTTTAAGTGAGGGAATGACAATACTCCCATATGTCAATCCCCTGCCTGACACAAGGCTTCCATTATCAAGGCTTTCGTTATCTTCAGCACACTCAGGATCATGAAAAGGCGAGGCTGGCAAAGCAGGATTCCTAGATCCTACCTTGTCCCCAGGCAGGTCATCCACTTGTTACCCATGCTTCGAAGGCTGCTACACTTCCAAATGCGCAGTTGATAAAAACACCTTCTGGGTGCA
This sequence comes from Aotus nancymaae, assembly GCF_030222135.1. Taxonomy (NCBI): domain Eukaryota; kingdom Metazoa; phylum Chordata; class Mammalia; order Primates; family Aotidae; genus Aotus; species Aotus nancymaae. The sequence continues at coordinate 14,776,831 of NW_026988467.1, read as the reverse complement.
TAACAGTTAATGAATAACTAGGTTAAATTGCTGCAGAGGGAGGAAGCTCAGAAACTGGAGGTGGGGACGGAAGGCTGGAGAATGCTGCCCTTATTAACGACTGAAATCCAATCTCTGAGAGGAAGGGAATGATACTTTGGGAAATGAGTTTATGATAAGCATTCCTTCTGCTGGCAGAGCACCCTGATGGCTCCTCCCAGAGACACAACCACCTCGATGCCAGTGGCAGGGGCTGAGGTGGCCACCTCACCTCTCTGGGCCTCACCTTTCTCATCACTGAAGTGGGGAAGCAATCACCCAGCCCTTCTCAGAGGATCAAGTCAATTAATGAGTGGGGAAACTTTGAAATCTGTTTTAAAAAGGGCAGTGGGGAGGGATTTTCTTTTTAATTAGAAATAAAACTACATTTGTCCAGTATTCCCCATCTTATTTTATTTTAATTAATTTATTTTTTTTAGAGACAAGAGTTCACTCTGTTGCCCAGGTTGAAGTGCAGTGGTGCATGTATAGCTCACTGCAGCCTCGGCCTCCCAAGCTCAAGTGATCCTCCCTCCTCAGCCTCCAAGCTAGCTAGGCCTACAGACGTGTGCCACCACGCCAAAACTTCCATTTTATAAAGCACATGGCAGTGCAGTGGTTAAGAATGGAATCACACGGCTGGGCATGGGGGCTCACGCCTGTAATCCCAGCATTTTTGGAGGCCGAGGTGGGTGGATCATGAGGTCAAGAGATCGAGACCATCCTGGCCAATATGATAAATTCCATCTCCACTAAAAATACAAAAATTAGCTGGGCATGGTGGTGGGCATCTGTAGTCCCAGCTACTCGGGAGACTGAGGCAGGAGAATTGCTTGAACCCGGGAGGCGGAGGTTGCAGTAAGCCAAGTTTGTGCCACTGCACTCCAGCCTGGCGACAGAGAAAAAACAACAACAAAAAAAGAACAGAATCACACATAGCTGGGTTCAAATGCTGACTCTGCTTCTTTCAAAATATGATTTGGGACAATTTGTTTTATCTCTCTGAGTCTCAGTTTCCCCATCTCTACAATGGGATCAGCACACCTTCCTCAGCGGGCTACTGGGAGAATTGAAAAGAGACCCTGCAGGTTGATGCCTGGCACACAATAAGCGCTTTCTGAAAGTCATTCTACTGACGTGTTGTCACAGCCCTGTGCCTTCCAGCTGACAGCCCTGGAATCTAGAAGGAGGTTGTCCCAGCCTGGTAGCAGGTGCGGGGTGTGCAGGAAGGGGTCCAGGTAGCACAAAAGCTTGGAGTAGACACCTCAGTCCCCACTCCCTTGGACAGCCCTGCTCTCCCCAAGATTATTTCTGGGCAAGACAGAAGAGCAGACAAAAGGCAGGAATAAGAAAGAGAGCGGTAGCTTTGGTCCTGGAGGGGAGATGCAGCCATGCCCCCTCCAAGCCAGAGGAGCCGGTGATGGAGCTAATGGGGAAGGCTTATCAGCTCGGGTCTCTCCTGACCAGATACAGCGCCCCAGGCTCGGAGATGACATTTCCTGAGTGCATCCCGAGTCTCAGCTCCCTGCACACAAGCCCATCACAGCCTATGATGTTTAAACACAGCACTGCAGGCCCCAGCCACAGGCTCCCAGCCTGGAGCCCAGAGACCCATGACATTTCACGGCCGGTGAAACAGCTGGTTTGTGAAATTGGTGTTGGCACTGCTGCTCCACCTCTGGGCTTTCTTCCTGGGCTTCTGGCTGAGAACCTGCTGGGACATGGAGGCCCCTCTCTGAGCTGAGCCTTGCTTTGGTGTTGCTGCTGTTGCTATTGTCAGTGCTCTTCTTATTAAATGCAACTGGGATGCAAGGTTCAGGACCCCGAGATTCAGAAACAGAGACAGGAGAGATTTGTTCTCCTTTTATTCCCTCCAGCAAACTCAAATAAGACTATACTACCTGCATGGCTCCTCTCCTCCAGCTGGTGTTCTAGGAATACTCTGAATAGTAATAATAAATGGTTCACATTGACCTTGAGCCTGCTATGTGCTGAACAGGGGTTCAAGTGCTTTGCCTACATCAACTCATTTAATCCTCAGAAAAGTCTGGTGGGTTCCAGGCCTCAGAGCTTGTCGGGGACTTGATCAAGTGCATGTTCCCAGTGTAGGGAGCTGGTCTGACCTCGTATATTACCCTCCTTAGGGAAGAAATGATGGGGCCGGAATGACATTAAGTCCCAGCTTCCTTAACTCACTGGAAACTCCCCGTGACAAGTTTCACCACGTTCTCCAATGGATCCATATTTTTCAAACCCTGAGGTGATTTCCAAACAAGAAAAAACTTTTACCAGCGAAGTTGCAAACCTCTGGGCTCTCATCCCTGCTGCAGAGACATCATCCATCTTCCTAGAAGTGACACTCGTTGCTTCTACGCAACTTGGTTAAAAGCAGAGTCAATAGTCGCATGCTATGAATCTCTTCTGCTCCTCTAGAGAAGGAGAAAAATCATTGCGTGTTAGTGTTTGGGGATCTGAGGTCCGTAATGCAGTTTCTGAGGTCTCATAACAGGGGCCCAGTCCTTCAATGCTCCCAGCTGAGGCATCCCAGAGTGGGGTTTGGGAGTGGGGGGATGGGTGGGAAAGAAGCTGGAGAGTGGGAGGTGGATGGCACAGGGAAGCCAGGCCAACACCACTGTGGGGGGCCACCGCACCAGGCTGGGTGTCAGGAGACCACTGGGTCTTTGTGACCTTCGGCCCATCTGAGCCTCCTCTGAGTCTCGGATTTCCCTCTTTGTAAAACGGCAATACCACGTGATTGGTCCTGTCCTGCACAGCTCATGGGGTTGTTGAAAGGATCATGTGAGACGGTGGTTATGGAAATAGCTGGAAGACCTTAGTACCCCATTCACATATAGGGGATGGTAATGGTGATGACGGTGATGCTGGTGGCCTGGTACTCAGATCCCTTAACAAGAGCCTGGAAGTGTTGGTTGTATCCATGTGCTGTGTGACCCCAGACAACTTGCCAAACCTCTCTGGGCTTTGATGTTCTCTCCTGTCAAATGGGGATAGATAGTGAAGGACACAGTGAGATGAGAGGTGTGGAAGGGCTCTAAACACTTGTTTGACAGGATTCTGCTATTGTCGATATTCATTCGGCAAGGAGAGCTCTGCTGACAATCACAGAGGGAGAGCCACACCCAGGACAGTAAACCTCCCAGGTCAGCAGAAATCGGCACGTTCAAATCTTCCCAATATTCATCTTCATAACAACAACAACAAAAGCCTTGACTCCTAAAGAGAGCAAGTGCAAGTACTTATTGGTTTTTTGGCACCTACTAAATGCCCAGCCAAAGAGACAAAGAGGAACCAATGGGCATAAACTATTGATGTGCCAGGCACCATACCAAACGCTTTCTGATACAGTTTGGCTGTGTCCCCACCCAAATCTCGTCTTGAATTGTCGCTCCCATAATCCCCATGTGTTGTGGGAGGGACCTGGTGGGAGGTCATTGAATCATAGGGGTGGGTTTTTCGCATGCTGTTCTCGTGATAGTAAGTCTCCCGAGATCTGATGGTTCTATTAAGGGCAGTTCCTTAATAGAACAGTTTTCCTTAATAGAACAGCCTTTGTGCAGGGAACTGTGCTGAGAACACAGTTCTCCCACCCGCCACTATGTGAGATGGGCCTTTGCTCCTCCTTCACTTTCCACCACGATTGTGAGGCCTCCCCAACCACGGGGAACTGTGAGTCCATTAAATCTCTTTTTCCACCAGGCGTGTGTGGCTTATGCCTATAATCCCAACACTTTGGGAGGCTGAGGCCGGTGGATCACAGGTCAGGAGTTCGAGACCAGCCTGGCCAACATGGTGAAACCCCCGTCTCTACTAAAAATACAAAAATTAGCTGGCCGTGGTGGCAGGCACCTGTAGTCCCAGTTACTCGGGAGGCTGAGGCAGGAGAATCACTTGAACCCGGGAGGCGGAGGTTACAGTGAGCCGAGATCATACCATTGCACTCCAGCCTGGGTGACAGAGCAAGACTCCAGCTCAAAAAAAAAATCTTTTTTTTTTTAAATAACTTATCAAGTCTCTGGTGAGAATGGGCTAATATACTTTCCATGCCTTAACTTTTAATCATCACAAAAGTAATGGATTCAGTATTATTTTTAATCATCCCTGTTCTATAGAAATAGCTTGGTGTTTAGTAGCATACTGTCATTTGCCCAAAGTCACAGCTAAGAATTGTCCACACCTGTTTCTGAACCCCTCTAACAAACTCAAAGGTGAGGCTTTCAACCACCATGGGACACTGTCTCCAGACTTAACCCTCACACCGATTCTTTGGGATTGGAATTGCTACTACCCATTATCTAGATGAGAAAGCCAAGAACCAGAGTGATGAAGGGGTTTGGCCAAGGTCACACATGGGTAAATGGCGGGTTGAAGCCAGGTCTGTTTTTGGTAATTAACCTTTGGGTACCAAGACTCCACATTGAATGACAGGCACAGGATTCACCAATGAGATGAGGTGCATGCAGAGAGGATGGGGCAGAGTCTACCACCCAGTTCTGGAGGGAGGGCAGAGGCAGAGGGAAGCCACTGGCTCTCCTCTTCAGGCTGGGTGGCAGGGAGGGGAATTACAGCCACAGGAGGGGACCCAGCCAAGGACCTCAGCCCCAGCTGAAAATCAGACCAGGAGTAATGAGAACAGATCAGCCTTCCCACTTTACAGCAAGGAAGACAGAACCTCCCAGAGTCGGGAGACAGAAAGCCACAGACTGTGGCCATCCCCTGCCCCAGGAAAGACTTGCAAGGGCATCCTGCCTGCAGGCAGCCACCCATTCCTTCAACAAGTATTTAGAAAGCGCCTTCTCTGTGCCAGGCACTATGCCAGGTGCTGGGTATGCAGCAATGGGCAAGTCCAAGTCTGTGCCCACAGGAAGCTTGGCATCTGGTGTTTGGAGAAGATGGCACACCAGATACATCAACTTTGCAGCGAGGCAGATGGTGATACATGGAGGACGCAGTGGGTCAGGACTGAGGAGCTTATGTGTTATCTGTCTGTTTCCTCTTGCTACTAGAATGTGAAATTCATGAGGGCCAGGACCTCCCAGGTCTTGCTGGCTTCTCTGTCTGCAGGGCCGGAGGGTGATGAAACACAGAGAAGCCTCTCCACTGGCAGCCATATGGTTGTTGTCACCCTCCTGCTCTTCCTGGAGTCCTGGACTGGGATCTGTCAGATCCCCTGGGCCTGGAATGAGACCTCCCAGCCAGTCCCAGAGACAGGGAACTGAAATAATAACAGCTCTCATTTACTAAACACTTGTATTATGTCTGGATGTTGTTCTAAGTGCCTTAAATGCATCTCTCTCACAGAAGACACCATCTTTATTATCTCCATTTTGCAGTTGAGGAAACTGGAGCTCAGGGAGGCAAAATCACTTGCCCACCCACATAGCCACCACGCCCACTGGCAGGCTCAGCCCAGCCTGCTGTCCAGATGCAGAAATGAAGGCAGGAATCAGAGCTGGAGCAGGAAGCAGTGCCCAGGCCAGGGCAGGAAGAGGGGACTTTTCTGAGCAGCACATCACAGGGGTGACCGTCAAGTGAAGAATCATCCCCCATCCCTCAGCTGACCCAGAAACAAACACGCCAGGAGCTGGGCCAGGAGACAGGGAGGAAGGGAGGGTCATTCACCCCAAAGGCGAGTAGGGAAAGAAAACCATGTCATCACAGCCTGTTCTACTCATCGGCCTTGTTCAGACACGCATCAGAAAGATGCTTTTCCCAAAATGGGGTGGATTTTGAACTGGGTTTGAGAGCAGCTCATCCAGGTTCACTGACCATTAGCTCAGTGATAATTAGCAACTGGGGAAGGGGGCTGAGGCCGAAGACAATCCTGTCCTTTCTGAGTGTGTCCAGACCCCAACTCTAGCAAATCTCAAAATTCTTAAAATTATTTTTTAAATGAAAATCCACCTCCGAGGGGTACATGTGAGGCAGAGAGATGGATCTTGGCACCAATGGTCCCATGCTCACCTACTGCCATCAATGTCGCCCCTCCAGGGTGTCCTGATGGGGGGCTCAGCACTGCCAGGGCTCCGGACACGGCTGGACCTGCTTTGGGAATTGCCTTCCAAGTCATTGCTGAGTCCCATAAGGAAGTCCACCTAATTATTTGCTAGTCTGACCTCACATTTGTCAACCCCGCTTCTAGTTGACAATATTCATCATTGGGATGATGGGATCAGGAGAAAACAGTATCTTTTTGCAGTAGGAAAGATTCAGGCTGGACCCCAAAGTGCACTTCCAATTCAAAATGGCTGGGCCAGTGCCAGCCCCTGAGTGAGAGTGTGCCATCCATTTCTCAGAAGCTCCTTTCTTGTTCCTCAACTCCTCCGGAGCTTGGATCTGTATCTCACCACTCAGCTGTAGATTTATTGCTCCTTGGGAAGGATTCATCATATCCCAGAGCCCGAAGCTACCGTTTGGTTTAATGCATGTCGGGTTTGCACCTCTGCTCTTGAGAGCAGACAGCTCCAGGTTTGTCTTCTGCCTCCGGTCCCAGAGGCTGGCGTCACGCCCACATACAGCAGGTGCTCAACAGTGCTCTGGTTTGCTGGAGACTCAGGGTAGTAGGGGCCTGCTAGTCCATTGAGGGTGGCAGTGACGGAGGGAAGAGCCACAGAGCAGGAGTTCTGCACCTTTATCCTTCTTCATCCTCCCAGCAGCCCTGCGTGGTAGGCATAAGCAGCTCTGTTTCATAAAAGATGAAACTGGGGCACCGAAGAACCCGCCTGAGCCTTCACAATCTCAGATCTCACAACAGTGGTCCAAGAGGGGGGACTCTCCTTTCTGGAATCACTTGTGAGGGAAACTCCAGATTCAGCCTCTAAGAATAGGCTCCACGGATTGGCTTCAGTACTGTCTGGTGGCAGGGGCTGGATACGATGAAAAATAAGAACACAGATAGCTGACATCTCTCAAGCACAGATCATGTGCTGAGCGCTGCTCTGAATATTCAGACACTAATGCTTTTCACCCCTCAAGGACAGCAGGCATCACCTCCATTGTACAGTCAAGGAAAGAGAAGCATGGAGTTGAAGACTGCTGGCATGAATTCATGCAGCAAGTGAACAGTGGAGTGAGGGAGGGTTGGAGCACAGCAGTCAGGCGGGGTCACATGCTTCTTTCTGCCTGCCTTCCGGCTCTCCAGAGAACGTGCTTTACACAGAGGCCCAGAGAAGCCAAGCAGGCAACCTGATGCCACACAGCAAGGCTGTGGCCCTGCTGGCTTAGAGCCCAGGTCTCTGGTCTTACCTGCTGTGGGAGCAAGAGGAAAACAGGTGTCCATGCCAGGTACTGTGCTTGGCACTTTCTTTACACATCTCATTTGATCCTGACAACAGTCCTATAAGGTAGGCATGCACCTGTGTTCCCAGCTACTTGGGAAACTGAGGTGGGAGGATCGCTTGAGCCTGGGAGGTCACAGCTGCAGTGAGTCAAGACTGCACCACTGCTCTCCAGTCTGGCCAACAGAGCAAGAACCCCTGGAAAGAAAGAAAAAAGAAAGAGAAAAAGAGAGAGAAATAAAAAGACAGAAAGAAAAAAAGTGAGAGAGAGAAAAAGAAAGAAAGAGAAAAAGAAAGAAGAAAGAAAGAAAGAGAAAGAGAGAAAGGAAGGAAGGAGAGAAAGAGGGAGGGAGAGAGGAAGAAAGGAAGGAAGAAAGGAAGAAGAAAGAAAGAGAGAGACAAAGAAAGAAAATAAAGAAGAAAGGAAGAAAGAAAAAGAGAGAGAGAAAGAGAGAGGAAGGAAGGAAGAGAAAAGAGCTTCTGAGAATGGGATGATACAGTCTAACTCAGGGGCTGGTGCTAGGCCAGCCATTTTGACTGGGAAGTATACTTTGGGGTCTAATATATGTCTGTATAATCTCTGTGATATGGAAGAAAAAACAGAAAGGTTGAGACACCTGTTCTTAGCAGCTCAGCAGCCTGGCTCTCCACCCCTGAACACAGGCTCCCGCCAGCGCTGCAGCTGGCCCAGTCTCCCCATTCCAGGGCCCTCTCCCTTCTCCCCTCACTCCTCCTGAATTCTTCAGGCTAAACTGATGGACGGCAGGCAGAGCAGGTTCCAAGTTTGAGATAATGAAGGCACAGTATTAGGAGAAGGCAGGAGAAGGAAGAGAGGGGGCGGGGCTGTAAACACTAATTGTTGTATCAGGAGGTTGTTTTTTATTTCCTTGCTAAAGGGAAGGCTATGTTTAATTAACTCTGCCTGTGTGCTGGGGACAGGGCCTGATTAAAAATGAGTTACGGGGCCTCTGTGACAAGGCGGGGGGCACAAAGGCTCTGAGCTGTCTCTTCCCAAAACCCCTGACACCCCCCCCTCGCACCCTTCCTGCAGCCTGCAGGTGTCCAGGCTTCTGCTGGAGCCCCTCTCCCTTCCAGGGGCACCCTTTCCTGTTCCTCCAGCCAGCACGAACCTGTCCATTCACCTGCCCTAGGCCTGGCATTATTTGGGGGCAAGAAACTGGAGGTCATGCTAGCTTCACTTAAGCCCCAGGGATTTGATTATCAAGCCGTAGGGTGCCCACGAGCCCCAGGAGCCAGAAGAATAGCTGGGCCTCTAGAACTCAGAAATGGTAAGGAATCAGACGCAAACCAGGTACATTCTCTCTTTCGCGACCCCTGGCCTCTGCCCTACTCTCTTTCTCTCCTCAGCTCTAGCTGCTCTCTGAGCTTCGAGTCTGAGGCCACCACACCTCCTGCTCCCTGGTTACATGGGTTTACATTCTCAGGTCTGATCTCAGTCTCGTTGGTCAGATGTGCACCAGGTCCCATCATCCACGCCTAGCACAGTCATGTGACTGCCTCTTGAGAGTCAAGTATGGGGGTGGTTCCCTGGGGGAGAAGCAGAGGACAGGATGGCATTGCTGAGCAGAAAAGGAAGGGTGGGGGTGGTCTCCGGATTCAAGGCCCACCTCAAAGCTCTCCCTTTCAGAGGTGTCCCGCTCCAGGACTCCCCTTTTGGAGTTAGTTACGCTTGTGTTTTCACTACCCCTTTTGCCACGTACCAGCTGTGTGACCGTGGGTAAGTTACTCGCCCTCTCTGTGCCTCAGTTTCCACATCTGTTAAAATGATGGAAATAACAGTACTCACCTCATGAGGTTGTTGTGAGAATCTCCTAAGGCAAAGAAGCAAAGCATTTGGCACATCCCCTGGGCTTACAGTAAGCACCTAGATACGTGAGCTCTAATTATCATGGTGAGCACTGTTTCGACTTTAATAGCACTTTGGATATCATTTGAAATAAGCTTCTTATGTGTCCTTCTCACCTGCTACCCTGGGTGCTCCTCCCTGGAGACTCCCGGCTGTATTCTTCCAGACATTTGCCTCTGAACCTGAACCTGCCCCAGGACCTTGGCGTGAGGTCACTCTCAGCCAATACCTGATGGGCGAATGATACTGACAACCGCTTCTGTTTACTGAGCACCTACTATGTGTCAAGGCAGGAAGACCAGAGATGGAGCGCCCCTGGGGAACAGGGCCCTCGATACACTTTTGCTGAACAAATCCAAGGGCAAGTGCTTTACAAACCTTTATTTAATTCCCACCACTGCCTTAAGAAGTGAGAACTTCTGTCTCCATTTTAGGGAAGGGGAGATTTACCGTCCTTGATGAGTCTCAGGGGGCCCAGAGTCACCAGCCATCGAGGGCGACAGCTAGGACGCAGGGTTCTTAACTCTGCTCGTGGAACTGCTGGCTGTGCTGGCTTCACAATGAGGCTGGAAACGGGGTTTAAGGTCTGAAAGCCCCAGACTAAGTGGAGTGGGAGATGGTGGTCAGAGGGTCTCTACCCAGCCAGGACCATCAGGAAGGGGTTATGCGTGGGGCACCCTGTCCGGGCAGACGGAAAAAATCACTGTGGTCTCCAGGGATTCAATTCAAGTACCAGCTCCAGGAGCAGCTGTGCCTGTGTGCACACACACCTGGGGATGCCTCCGTGTGAATGTCCAGAAGCATTTCTGTGCATGTTCTCTTTGTGGTTCCCTGACTGTGCCAGTATATGTGACGTGGGTGCCTTTTCTTGTCAAATTATTCAAGGCATGCAAATCGAGAAACCTCCTCATCTCTCAGTTCCAAATGGAAATGCAGGATCCTAATCCCAGCATTGCCGTGACCTTGTTTTGTGACCCAGGGTAGGTGCCTTCCCCTCTCTGAGTCTCTATATAACAGTGGAATTGAGTGAAAATATTTTTTTTTAACTCTTCCAGCTCAGGATAGCAGAGAGACCATAGGTCTGGGCCAAGTAGCTTGTTTCATCCCTCCAGGCAGAAAAGACCTGCCCCCCACCTCCATGGGGAAAAGAGGGAGGGGGCCGGGGCCTGCATTATTTTTATTCCTGATCAGGAGCCCCTTGGCAGTTGCTGGCCCTCTGACCCCACACTTGGTCCTCTGAAGGGCGTGCCAACTGCTTAATCAGACCGCTCTCAGCTCAACTGATTAAGAGAGGTTCCTGCTTTTAAAAAAAGAAAGAAAGAAAGAAAATGCTTCTGTAAATCAGCTGTTTATTTAACTTTCCCTGGCATTTAATGATTGCAAAGCTTGAGAGAGGAGAGATGGAAAATTAATTTGAGTCTCGCCAGAAAAGCCAGTCAGGGAAATAATGAACTTCCCAAGTCTTACGGGGAACAGAGACAGGGGAGGTGCCAGGAGGAGACAGAACCCCCAAGCCTCCACACTGTGGGCTGGAGCTGGGCTCTGCTGAGTGACAGGCAGGCAGCCCATCCTCCCTGAGCCGCAGTCAGATAGGGAGGGTGAGAGACAGGCAGGGGTTTCAGCTTCTTTCAATATGCAAAGCCTCGTCAATTTCCCCCCAATCTTGTTAAAATGGAGGGAAGCAGAGGCACAGCAAGGAAGAGCCAAGAAATTGCAGATAATAACAATTGCTGGATGTTTTTGTGTTCATGTGCTCAGACACACAGCAGAACTCCTCCCCTCCCACCCACCTCCACACAAGATGGTGGGATCGGGACGGAGGGGAGATGGGCCCAAGAGATGTACAACTCCAGAGTGAAAAAGTTATAGCACCTCGAAGGTCATCTGCCTTAAGTTCCTTCTTCTACAAACATGGAAACGAAGACCCAGAGGGAGGCAGGAGTGTGCCCATGTCTACATATTGGGTATGGGACAGAACCAGAGCTCAAGTCCACACCTCAATTCCTGGTCTGGGTATCTCTCCACCAGTGACTGTGTAGAAAATAACTCCATTGGCTGTAAATGACATAAGGATGAGGGTGGTTCCAGCAAAAGTCCCATGGCTGATTCTCACTGGAACACCTTGGATCACAGGCCATTCTGGAACCAATCACGTAACCAGGAGAATGGACTTTACTGATAGGCCAGACGTGGGTCAGGTGGCCCAGCCTTCCTGCCAAGGCCAGGGTCAGGTGACCTCAGCATCCCTGCCAAAACCACATGCCTCAGACACATAGTAGGCTGACACTCCTGCCTGGGCCTTGTACTCTCCCACCTCTGAGTCTGTATCCACATTGTCCTCTCTTCCTGGGTATTCTGAGATACTATAAAGCCCAGTTGAAATACCACCTCCTACAGGAAGCCTTCTGTGACCACCTGGTTCCAAGTGTCATCTCTCTTCAAAACTCCTGTTGGTCCTTCTATGATGGCACCACCCACTTTGGCTGTGTGTTTTAGTTAGCTGGTCACGTGCCTTGTCTCACTCATAGACTCCTGGAGGGCAGGGACTTGGTCTTATGTATCTCCCTTGCCCAGAGCTCAGCGCTGGCACACAGTAAGATGGATGGATGGATGGATGGATGGATGGATGGATAGATGGATAGATGAATGGATGGATGGATGGATGAATGGATGAATAGATGGATGGATGAATAAATGAATGAATGAATCAGAGCTCAGGTGGATGATTCAGAAATCAGAAACAGCAACCTCCACACAGGTATCCACAGTCGTCTTTGATAATGTAATAAGTCCTGCCAAGATGTTCTTCCTGGTATCTGACTTAAACACTTCCTGCTTTTTTGGTGGGGCCCTATAAAGACAGTCCTCACTCTCCTCATAAAAGTCTTCCTTTCCAGCTCTGCTCTGACTTCTTCCCTCCCAAGCCAAATCCCTCACTTCAGGACTCAGCACACACAGGCTGTTAGAATATCTTCTTCCAGGGGTGGTGGGATCCAGCCAGCAACAGCTTCACTGGGTGGGCGTGTTCTCAGGAGAGGCCTGGAGGCTGGTGCCTGGAAAATGCCACCGCCTCTCCCTGGCTCCTCATGGCAAGCCCATCTCTGCACCCCTCCCTTCTCTTTCAGCAGCCTGTCAGAGGCTGATGGCTGATGAATGGGAAGCTGTCATCCTCTCCCCCTACCCAACATCCCCACTGCATCCTCCACTCTGGCCCCTCTTGGCTCCGGGTAGTGGTGAAGCTATTCCTAACAAATTGGCACTCGGCCTGGCTTTTGCCACTCAAGGGAAGACGGCTCCTTGCATGCTGTGCCAGGATGCTGATAAAGGAAAAGAACCATCTCCCCACACAAAGGGGAAGCAGGGAGGAGCCATCCCCCAAGCCTGGCATCAGAGTGTCCTCATCTGGACCCCAGCGCTAAGCTGCCCCTCCACGTCCCAGGCTCACCCAAGATCAGAAGCACCCAAAGCCTCCGTCTTCCTGAGTTCTTCCCAGGAAACAAGGAAACGTGGGAGCCAGAGAGGTTCTTAAGGATCATCCTGTACCAATGACTCATTTATAAAATGGAAGGCCAAGGCTGGGGTGAAGAAGAAAACATTCTCAAGGAGGCAGATTTGCTCCAAATGCAGAAGAAAACTGTCAGAACCATCTGGAGATGGAGTCAGAAATCCTGTTGGTGCAGGCACCCTGGGATCCCACTCTGAACACCGTCAGCTCCCCAATGACATTGCAAGCTTCAAAATGGCATGAATGTGCTTGTCTCTCTCAGCATTGTAATGCTGATGCTTGGCATTGTAGATGCTCAATAAATGTTTTCTGAATGAATGGTTATAGACCGAACTTCATTTATTAAGCAATAGCCAATGTGGATTGAATCCCAGGTAAATTCTTAGTCCCCTTTGTTCTTTTTTGAGTAGCTGCAGAACCCCTGGGACAGCCTCCAGCACCCTCTAGAGATCTGGAGAACTTGTGTTAGGAACATTGATCTTGCCCACGTGTATCATTCATTCATCCATTCATTCAGGCCGCAGATCTTTACTGAGCACCTGCTATGTGCCAGGTACTGTTCTCAGTGCTGAGGATACAGCAGCAGACAAAAATGAGTTGTAGAAATTATCAGGTATGACACTAGATTCTCACAATAAGCAAATAAACAAAGAAGTATGTAAGGTAAGGGAGAGAAATGCTTTGAAGAAGAGGGAGTGATGGGGGTGCTAGTTTAGTTAGGGTGGTCAGGGAAGGCTTCTCTGCTGAGGTGACATGTAAAGAGATTTGAAGGAAGCAAGGGGATGAGTCATGCAGATATTGGGGAAGACCATTCCAGAGCGAGGGCTGCAAGGGCCTAGTACGTTCCAGAAAGTTAGAGAAGGTCCATGTAGCTAAGATAGAATCAGCAAGCGAGAAGGTAGCAAGACACAAAGTCAAAGAGCTGGGGAGGGGCCAGATAGGCCTTACAGAGGCTAGAGGTGCCCAGGAAGGACTTTGGATGTTATCCCAAGTATGACACAATCCGTCAAGCACCTACTCTGTGCCAGGCAATGTCCCCTACTGCTATTTCATGGCTCTGTGACAGTTGCCCTCTGTCAAGATCTCCAGGGCTGAATGGACCAATGGGTTATGAGAGAGAAAGAGTGCATGTGGCCATAGCTCAGCCACAAGCTCACCATGTGGTTGTGAGCCCCATATTCAACTTGACCTCATAAATGCAAGGAGGACAGAAAGGGGTGGGGTATCACCAACATGCATCAAGCACCCATCACATGCCAGGCACCTCCCACATCATCTTACCTGCCCCGCGGAGCACAGCTGCTCTCCATTTAAAGAGGGTTGGGATGGTACAGGTACACCTCATTGGGAAGAGTTTCACTGCTACCCGGAGCCAGGAAGGGACAGGGTGAGGGAAGTGGTGGTGATATTGGGTGGGGGGGAGAAGATGACAGCTTCCTGTCCATCAGCCTCCAACAGGCTGCTAGAAAGACAGGGAGGGGTGCAGAGACAGGCTTGCTAGGAGGAGCCAGGGGAGAGGCGGTGGCATTTCCCAGGCATCAGCCTCAGAGCCTCTCCTGGGAACATGCCCACTCAGCAAGGCTGATACCTCCTCTTCCAGAAGAAGTCATTCCTCCAGGATGGAGGAAGTCAGAGTGTATCCCGAAAGGTCACCTGGCTGCCAGGATTCAAGCCCATGTCTACCTGGAGCCAAAGCTGAGGATGCTCCATAAAGCAGCAGGCATCCTCCAGCAGCCTCCTCAGTTCCCTCCCCACTACTAAATGAAAGGAAGGCTCTCCTCTCCCAGTTGGCACTGGGCAGGATACTCTCACCTGCAAGAGAATTACTTTGAACTCAGGAAATGCAAACCAGTTTTGACATCCATCGAAACAAAAGTTCCCTTTCCCCAGAAAGGAAGGACATAATCTCTTAGGCCTCCTTCGGGTGCTTGCATTTTGAAATAGGAACTCTGCGAAGGCACGGCTCTGTAATGGCGGACTCTGAGCACATTGGCAGTGGATGAGCGATGGAAATATTTTGGGCAGGAGCCCTTCCCAGCAGCCATCATTCACACCATACAGGCTGCCGCCTACTCCATTTGTACATAAGGCTGGGCTTGCACATATGTGGGTTCCTGCAAACAGTTTTTAAAAAGCTCTCATCCCAGAGAAAGTCTATTCATAGACTGTTAGAGCTGGAGGATCCTTAGAGAGCATCCTAGTCCAATCCTTCTGTTTTCCAATGGGGAAACCAAGGAAGCTCCTCATCAAAGGTCACACAACTGCATTCAGGAGCAGAGCCAGGATCAGAACCATTTGGCTGACTCTTGGCCAAGATCCCTCCCCACAACATTGTGTTTGTAATTCATCCTCAGAGTCAGAGAGACTGGGCGTGATGCTCAGCCCTGCCGCTTCTTAGCTGTGTGCCCTTTGCTAAATGCTACAACCTCTATGGCCAGAGACTTGTTCATAATGATGGTGCCTGCATCGTGTTCTGTAAGTGAGACGTGTGCTTGGCCCTGAGAAAGTGCTCAAGACTGAAGTACCCATCACTCTCATGTCTTAGGACCTCATTTCCACTTCTTGACCTCCCTGTGACTCAGAGAACATCACCTCCTGCTCCCAGCAAGCACAAGCCCCTCCTGGAGCAAAAGAGCACTACAGGACAGGAGGCAAGGCTGGATCTTCCCTTTCCCTTCTAACCCACGGCTCCACTGTGCTGGACCAACCCAGAGCATCCTACAGTGGGGGACAGGAGGGGTGGGGGAGAGGAGAAGGAACTGGGTGGATTGTTTCCCAAGCCCTGCAATGCAGACCTCTCAGGGGAAGGCGGAGGACCAGGCAGCAATACAGGGTCAGATAGAAAAGCAAGGCAAACATTCACCTCAAAGGCAGGCACAGCCTCAGCACCTGCTGCCATGGTGATGAGAGGCAGGAGGTGGGGTTTCAGGAAGCAGATAATGAAGAGATAATGGAGAGTGGAGACACGCAGGGTTCAAGGACTCCACTCACTCCAGCCAGCTTTGAGATCCTCAGCAGTGTCTTGCGGGTTGCCAGCCAGGAAAGCTTGCCCCAGGGGTGGACACAGGACAGAGGGTGCCATCTACTGGCCCCTGGGACTCATGGCCTCCATCTCCAAAGGCCCAGCTCGGACCCAAAGCCCGCCAAAGCCCGGCAAGTCTTGGGAGAACAAACCCCCTTGCTTTGCAGATGAGAAAAGGGTGCCCCAGAGCAGGGAGGTACATGCACTGGTGAGGATGGACCCAGGACTCTAAGTTCCCTCTCTCTGGCTTCTTTGGTCTTTTCTCCATAGCTCCTGTGGGCAATCAAGACACAGATAATCTCATCATTGCTGGATGATGAACATTTGGGGCCTAGTTCTGGGGGACCCTTAGCTTGTCAAGGGGCCTGGAGGATGAGCAGTTGACAAGGTTTGTGTGGATCATTGTCCTTTGGAGAAAAAATCTCTCTTAAGCTGGTGATTGGGAGCTGTCCCTGGTGCTGACTCTTCTCAGTATCCTGTCTACTGATGGTTGTCTGGGCTTGATCTTCTTCTAGAACATTCATGGCAGTCCTTTAATGCCAGAAAAACTTCTCCTGCCATTCCAAATCTTCTGGGTCAACTTCAACTAAGTGAAGATGATGGCAGATAACAAACATTTGGGTCGGTTGCAGTGGCTCATGCCTATAATCCCAGCAATTTGGGATGCTGAGGTGGGAGGATCACTTGAGGCCAGGAGTTTGAGACCAGCCTGGGCAACATGGCAAAACCCCATCTCTACAAAAATTTTTTGAAAACATAAAATTAGCCAAGCATGGTGACACGTGCCTGTAGTCCTAGCTATTCAGGAGTCTGAGGCAGGAGAATTGCTTGAGTCCAGGAGTTTGAGGTGGTAGTGAGCTATGAATGAACCGCTGCACTCTAGCCTGAGTGACAGAGCAAGACCCTGTCTCTGAAAAATATTAATACAAGTAAATATTTTAACAAAACTCTCTACCAAACATTAACATCAAGGCAAACATTTATTGAGCAGTTACTATGAATCAGGCACCATTCTAAGGTCTGGATATGTAATGATTTATTATGCTGACAATAGTTTTATCAAATAGGTACCAATATTAAATTCCCCTTGTGTTAGGTTAAGAAACTGAGGCAAAGCAAGGCTGAAGAACTTACTCAAGGTCATGCAGCTAGTAAGTGGTAGAGCTGAGGGACACACTCAGGCGGTCTCTATCCAGAGTGCACTTACCTACTTGATGCCACACTTTTCCCATCCCCTTGCAATCACGTACTGCAACTGAAGGGCAAATGTAAATGCTTCTGTATTATCTGCTGCTTTGCATGATTGGTGACATGGCTCCCTTCCATAAGTGCAAAAACCAGGAGCTGGCTGGTGAAGATAGGGGCTCATGTCCTTCCTGTAGAGAAGGCTTCACTGGGGTCAGAGGGAAGTCCAGAGGCAGAGGAGAAATTCCCCAGGCACTTAGTAACCATCTCTGATTATCAGGTTGGGTCTGAAGGCAAGAGATCAGGACCCCGTGGGTAAAAGGTACAGCCAAGGAAGTGAGACCTGGAACAGCAGCGCCAGGAGAAGCAGACCTGGGTCCCAGAGTGGTCAGGGCAGGACTGACCTAGAGGAGACATCTGGGAGCCTCTGGGCTGAGCTCTGTGATGTGCTTGCTACCCAAGTAGTCCTGCAGGAGTGAAAGGCCGGGCACCCAGCCACTGGGAGGGCTCTTGACTCACAGATCCTAATTGCCAGCCCCCTTCGAGGATTGCCTCAGTTAAAGAAAGTCACCACACCCAAGTCTTGCTCACTCCCCAGAAAGGCCCACACCCAGCCCTCACCCTCAACTTGTCCAGACTCTAAAGAGCCCTTCAAACTCTGGCTAGCCAACTGCCATTGGCCAAGACCATGTTCAGACTCTGTCCCTGCTCAAATTCTCCCTCTGACCAGTCCTGTTTCCATCCTCTCCCTTCCATGGGTGGTGTTTCCAAAAGCGCTTCCTAATAAACATCCTGCACACTAAGCTCCATCTCGCAGTCTCCTTCCTGTGGTTCCCAACTCGCAACAGTCTTAAATGCCCAACCTTACTTAGTGGAGATGCCCAGTCAGCCTACCCACTGGCCAAGTATGTACTAGCACTTTTGATGAGCTGTATGTTAGCAAGTTGATTTTCCATGTAGGAGAAGGAGCACAGAGGTTTTGCAACAGCATTACTGCAGAGGAAAAATATCTCCTCCTGCACCCAGACCATCCAAGTAGAACACCGCATTGGAGAAGGGAAAGACCAGGGGGACAAGAGGTGGGAGACACGTCAGCATGAGTGGGGAATCTGGGCCAAATCCTCCCACGTTTGTGAAGGAGGCCTGTGAAAGTGACACAAAGATATGAGGCGGGTCATGCACATAGAAGAAAAGAGAATTAATGCATTCGCACAGCATGCCCGACCCTAGTTGACAGTGGAAACCCTGCTTGCACCCCACTCACTTTGACGTCCTGCTCCCCATGCCCCCGTGAGGCTGGTGCACCCATTTTGTACCGTGTTACTGGTGCACACATTTTGCATATAAAGATATGGAGATCCAGTCGCCCACCTGGACAGGGGTAGACCTGAGTAGATCTAGAAACCGGGATTTCACACCAAGTTTCCCAGCTGCGGAATCCAGGTTCTCCCGCACCAGGCTGAAGGAGTGGACAGGCCAAGATAAGAAAGGAAAAAAAAAAGCAAACAGGAGAGCAAAGAAAGCAGTTCAGATGGTGGTAGAGACAACAGCCAGCACCAACTCCAGGAGCCGCTCAGCCATCTCTGTGGCCAGCGTGGCTACAGGGCGGCAGCGGGGAAGGAGACATGGGTGTCTTTATTTCCCAAAGCCAAAGCTCCATGAGGAATTTCAAAATTCTCTCTGCTGCCCTGGCTGGGACTCACCACTGACAAATGGAGAACAAATGGGAGCGTTTAGCCAGTAATTAAGCAATAATGGCCTGCTCAGAGGTCTCCACCAGGGAGCAACCAGCCCAAGAAAGGAGCAAAAGGTTCCATAGAGGATCCGGGGGAGGAAGAGCCATTTATCAGATTATTACAGAGCGAGGGCTACTCATTAACCCCACGCCAGGCTCTGGGCCCTCCTTGCCCTGTGCAGAGAGAGGGAGGCCTTGGCATCTCTGGGTTCTCATATGGGGGAAGCCCAGCCTCCTCACTCAGCCTCCTTCTTGGATCTGACTCAAGGCATGAGACACCCCAGACACCAGAGCATCTCCCAGAGCAGGGATTTAAGCGAGGTCAGCACTGCCTACCTTCAAATTCACGTCTGTGGCTAGAAACACACTCCAAATGGCCCTGTGATGTCCTGGTGTGGACTGAAATCAATTCAACAAAGAGATACTAACATCCCTAATGGTGGTAATAATAATAATAATAACGATAGCAGTAATAGTAGCAACTGCCACTCATTAAATGCTTACTACGTGATTTGTACTCTGCTGAGCTGTTCATGTGAAAACATTGCAACTGGGTTCTACTATTATCCCATATTGCAGTAGAGGAAACTCACAGATGAGGCTCAGAGAAGTTGAGTAATGCTCTCCAAGGTCACCCTGCTCTTCAGAGGTTGTACCAGGTCTCAAACTTGCATCTGATACCAAAGTTCATGTCTCAACCACCATGCCACCCAGGGTCTGCCCTGAAGACACTCAACAAAGTCCCTGACATGAAGCTTCCGACAAGGAAAAGGTTGTAGCTAAAGCAATCAGGACAAACTTCCTGGAAGAGGGGTATTCAAACAGGGCCTTGAACAATGAGTCGGATTCATAGGCAAAGGTAAGACTTGGGGGGCGGGGGGGCAGGGGTTCTGAACTGCTTCACATCAGGATTTGGCCTAGAGCTTCTTTGAGATGTTAACTCGAGTTGCAAATGGAAAAAGAAAAGTCCTAGAGTTAAATTTCTTTGGAGAAAGTAAGATTAAACAAAATTAAATTTGTGTGCTTATTCTGAGACTTTCTCAAGGAGTGGCCGTTTGCTTATCCTGAGACTTTTGGGCAAGGAACTCCTGTCTGGAGGCTGGCTTACACAGGCTGGGTTACTGGAACACACATCAACACACTGATTTACGAAATGACCAAGCCCTCCCCACTCTTCTGTGCTCTGGGGAGGCCTGGCTGGAGAGAACTCAGGGTTCTTGTAAACATGTGCATTTGTAGGGGCATAAACCACCCGCTCTGGGGACGGTGTGTGTTCAGAAAGGGAAGCAGAATGGGAGAGTCTCAGCAGAACAAAGCTGCACCATGGAAGGAGTGACCTCAGGAGGCAGAGAGAGGGTCCAGGGGCAGGGGTAGGAGGAGAGCAGAGTGAGCGTCAGATCTGTAAACCCAGAAAATCTGAGACAGGTTTCAGTTACAGTTGGGGCACAGCTTGGCTTTATACATTTTAGGGAGACATGAGACATCAATCAATATATGTAAGATATACATTGGTTTCATCCAGAAAGACAAGGGGACAAGCAAGGAGGGGGCTTCCAGGTCACCAGTAAGTGAGACAAATGCTTGCATTCTTTTGAGTTTCTAATTAGCCTCTCCAAAGGAGGCAATCAGATATGCATCTATCTCAGTGAGCAGATAATATAACTTTGAATAGAATGGGAGGCAGGTTTGCCCTGAGCAGTTTCCAGCTTGAATTTTCCTTTCAGCTTCATGATTTTGAGGGCCCAAGATATTTTCCTTTCACAGATGGGAAGCCTGTTTAGAAAGCCCTTCCACTGGAAAGAGGGCAGAACTGGAGCTCCCAGAGACTGTCTTCGCCCTACCTCAGGGATATATGCAGCAGCTTGAAGCGTGACAGGGGCAGATGGCCTTCCCAGAGCTGGGCAGAGAGAATCTGCAGGAGAAAAGCGTGTGGGACAGGAGACCAGAAAGGAGAAACAGTGACCTAAAGGCGAAAAGCTCAGGCTCTGGCCACTGGAGTGGCAGCTCTGCCTTTCAGTGCTCTAGCTACCCTGGGCAGGTTCCTTAACTTCCCTGAGCCTCGGTTTCCTTCCCTGTAAAATGGGACCATTCTATAAATTCAATGAGATATTTGTCAACTACTCAGCCCAGTGTCTAGAACGTGATAAGCTCTCCACAAAAGGGAGCTACTGAGGGAGATTTCATAGCCCACAAGGTCTGAGTATAACTTCTGCCCACGTAAGGAGCCCTTTGGCAAACAAATGGCAGAGACTCAGGAGAAACAAGTCACTCCAAGTCTGGGAATGAGACCAGGACAGGGCGTGGTGTTTCATCTAAATTCGGGGAGGCAGGCTAGATGCAGTAAGAGATGTAGGGTCTATGACAAAGGAGGACAGAAGGCAGGGACCACAGCTGACACCCCCCAGATACCCATGACCTTGCACATAACAATCCCCACAGCTTGCATTATTTTCTGCACCCTCAGACTATGGGCCAGGAATTGTGACCCTTGCAATTAACTCGTTAATTCCTGACAACAGCCATGTGAAGTGAAGACTACTTACAGGCCTGTCTTCCAGATGAGGAAAATGAGGTACAAAGAGGGTAACTAAGTTCCCTGGGGTGTCACAGCTGCTGTCCCTCACTGAGCCTTGTAGACAGTGGGAGCTCAATCATGGCTATGTCTTCCATGAAGCTGAGGTTCGGAGCCCGATCACGGGTGGGCACTGATGGATGCAGTAAGAAGAATTTGGGGTCAGGTGTGGTGGCTCCCAGCACTTTGGGAGGCTGAGGTGGGCGGATCAGGAAGTCAGGAGACAGAGACCATCCTGGCTAACAGTGAAATCCTGTCTCTACTAAAAATACAAAAAATTAGCCACGTGTCGTGGCACATGTCTATAGTCCCAGCTACTTGGGAGGCTGAGGCAGGAAAATCACTTGAACCCAGGAGGCGGAGGTTGCAGTGAGCCAAGATTGCACCATTGCACTCCAGACTGGGCAACAGAGCAAGACTCCATCTCAAAAAAAAAAAAAAAGAAAGAAAGGAGAATGTGAGTGTGGGTTGCAGAAGAAGACCTAGATGCCAAGAGGGGGACTGAGCCATCCCCAAGGACTAAGACTCAGAGTAGCCAACTGTAGTCATGGAAACCAAAGCTCTTGAGCACCCAGCACTCACTGCATGCTAAGCACTGTACCAAGTACTTCCCATGAACTAATTTAATCCTTACAGAAGCAACTTTATGAGGTGGGTCCTCTTATCACCTCCATTTTACAGATGAAGAAACTGAGGCACGGAGTGGATATGTCACTCGCTCAAGGTGGAACCAGTTCCAGAGCCAACTCCTCCCCACTCGCTGTGCTGCCCAGATGTGGAAAGCAGTGTCATCATAAGCAAATGAAGGAGAGGCAGTCAGAGAGCTGCCAGGGGCTTGCAGTCACAACCTGAACCCACTGCAGAGAAATTCTTTCTATAATTTTATTGCTTAAGTTTGGGCAAGCCTGGGACACTGGGGACAAGGGCTTGGGGGAGCACCATGGGGTCACTTGGTAACCACAGCTTGGCAGTGTGCAGGTGGGAGAGCAAGGTGAGGACTTGGTGACCAGTGGGTCCTGCCTAGGACTTGTTCTAGGGCTGTTCTGTCATCAGCTGGCCTTGACTGGCTGGACCAAGTTGTCTCTAAGGAGGACTCTGGTCAACCCTGAATGGGACAGGCTGCCTGCCAGGGCTCTGTCCGGGGCCCACCATGACCAGAATGCTGAGTCTGAGCCCAGGTGGTCTCAGCAGGGGAGGTAAGAATGGCCTGATGGTGGAGCATGAGATGGCTCTGTGCCAGGGTCACAGGCCATGAGGGAACAGTGTGCCTAAGAGAGGACAAGGCAGACAAAAGGTCATGGCAAAGGAACACCTCCCTGAGGCTCTGTCATGACTCACAGCAAGTGCCCCAGAGGGTCCTCTAGACCCTTTACGTAGAGCCAGGAGTCCATTCTAACCAAGGGAAGATGCAGAGTCCACCAGAGCTGCTAACCAGAGGCTGGGAGGATCCCCTTTCCTCCCAGGGCATCTGGATGCCCGATGGCTGCACATGTCTCCCTACTGCTAACCGGAGGCTGGGAGGATCCCCTTTCCTCCCAGGGCATCTGGATGCCTGATGGCTGCACATGTCTCCCTCCTGCTAGCTGATCCCCTCTTCATCTCCTTTCTGCCATGGCAGGTCTTTCAAAGGACATGATATCACTTTAATTCCTCAAATCTGTATAAATCCTAATTGCATTCTCCCACTGTGGTAGAAAGAACTGTGGTCTACAGATCCTAGAGATCCCAGCATGAACCCCAGAGCTGCGGCTCTCCAGCTGTGTGGTCCTGGGGAAGTCAACTCACCCCTCCAGTTACTCTGCTCATCCAACTCTAAAACAAGATGATGGCATCAAGGACCCTTCCAGCTCAGGCACCCTCCAATTCTAGGACATTGTTAGCATCTTCATGAAAGGGATCACGATTTATCTATGTGTATTAGTCCATTTTCACTCTGCTGATGAAGACATACCCAAGACTGGGCAATTTTCAAAAGAAAGACATTTAATGGACTTCCACGTGGCTGGGGAGGCCTCACAATCATGGCAGAAGGCAAGGAGAAGCAAATCACGTCTTACATGGATGGCAGCAGGCAAGAGAGAGAGCTCGTGCAGGGGAACTCCCATTTTTAAAACCATCAGATCTCGCGAGACTTGTTCACTACAAGAGTACAGCATGGGAAAGACCCACCCATATGATTAAATTATCTCCCACCAGGTCCCTCCCACAACACATGGGAATTATGGGAGCTACAAGATGAGGTTTGGGTGGAGACACAGAGTCAAAGTGTGTGAATACCTTATGAGGGTGCACAGAGAGTAATGGGACCCCCCCCAAAAAACGGCTGGAGTGAGAAAGGAAGGCAGTAGGAGAGGGAAGAAAGAAAGGAAGATGGCAGGGAAGGTAGGAAGCATCTCAAGACCAGAAAGTTTTGTTTCTCTTTATGTCCCTCCCCTCCTCAGGTCTAGCTTTCAGGCTTGCACTTAATAGGCCAACTGATCATTATTAGTTAAATCTGAATGAGGCACGATCAACCTAAAATATCAGCAAATGAAATCCCGTAACAAACTTCGGCAGAAAGCCTCCTAATAATGCTATCCCCGTCTTCTTAAGCTATGAGTAATAGAGCTGTTGTTTTAAATACAGTCTATCCTGGCACTCCCCATAATTCAAAGTCATGTACATTTGTATGTTTGTCTGCTACACAAATAATCACATTAGGGCCTGCAGGAGGAAAAAAAGCTTCGCGCTGTCTTCAGAAGAAAAACCAGGAGAATTGGAAGAAATTGCAGCAATATTTCCAGCTGATCGGACACAGTTCTGCTTGTGCAGAGGAGCAGGTGGAAAACTGATTCCCCGTCCCGTGCTGGGGACTGCAAGAGTCTGGAGTGGCTAAAACAGGGCAGCAGGAGGCAGAGGGATGGCTTCGGCACAGACTCAGACAGTGCGGATGAGACAGCAAGGCTGGTCCCCTCTCTGGCCTCAGTTTCCCCACATGAGGGATTAGGAGATGAGAGATGCAATGCAGTGCTGTGGTTTTGACCGTCGGCTCTGGGGCCAGACAGGTCTGATTTCAAACCCAGTTTTGATGCTTAGTAGCCTGTGACCTTGGGCAAGTAACTTGACCTCGCTGAACTTCAGTTTCTTTCTGGAAAAAGAGGGATTGTGGCAGTTACCATCCCATGGGGTTGCAGTGAGGAATGAGGTCATGTAAAACACTACAATCAGAGCCCAACATATAGTAACTACCAAAGGTATAGAATACATCTCACATAATCTGCAATATATCCTATGCAATATGTAATATGATATACACACACGCAACTTAAATGTTTCCCTAAAATCCAGCTGAACATGCCAACAATTAGGCAAATATCCACAAACACCAGTAATAGCATAAAAACCTTGTCATCAAGTCATAAACGATGATAGTTAAAGATGACAGGTAGATTGTAACTATTTATAAGTCACTGTTTATCACTTAATCATCTTAAAAACAAACTTAGAATTTTTACAAGGTGGAAGAGTCAACATGAGCGCTCTGCCCTGATTCAGCAAATAAATCATTTCCAAGCGTTTCACTCTTTTCTGGGTGTTGGTCTAATTAATCAAAGAATGTGGAATGTCTTCGAGCATCCATTGATTTCAGCAGAGATTTCACTGCGCAAAAAATTTTAGAGAAGAAAAACGGCTGAATGGTACGCAAGAACTCAGACAAACACAAGGGAAAGGCTAATAAAACTTAAGAGGCAGGATTAACAGAGCGTACGAGTGAAAGAAAGCCCTGTGTTGAGTTTCCTGAGGTGTGGCACGTCTCTGTGTATAGCAGATTTTCTGTGATTTCAGTATGATTTGTGAACCCAGAAAATCTGAGACAGGTCTCAGTTAATTTAGAAAGTTTATTTTGCCAAGGTTAAGGACGCGCCTGTGACACAGCCTCAGGAAGTCCTGGCGACATGTGCCTGAGCTGGTCGGGGCACAGCTTGGTTTTACACATTTAGGGAGACATGAGACGTCAATCAGTATATGTAAGATGGACATTGACTCAGTCTGGAAGGGCGGGACAACTCGAAGCAAAGGCAAGAAGATTGGAAGTAGGCAGGGAGCTTCCAGGTCACCGACAGGTGATATGCGAATGATAACATTCTTTTGAGTTTTTTGTTTTGTTTTGTTTTTTTCTGAGATGGAGTTTTTGCTCTGTTGTCTAGGCTGGAGTACAAATGGTCCGATCTCGGCTCACTGCAACCTCTGCCTTCTGGGTTCAAGTGGTTCTCCTGTCTCAGCCTCCCGAGTAGCTGGGATTACAGGCGCCCACCACCATACCTGGCTAATTTTTATATTTATAGTAGAGACGAGGTTTCACCATGTTGGCCAGGCTGGTCTTGAACTCTTGACCTCAGGAGATCCACCCATGTAGGCCTCCCAAAGTGCTAGGATTACAGGTGTGAGCCACCACACTGCCAGTCTGACTCTTGAGTTTCTGATTAGCCTTTCCAAAGGAGGCAAATCAGACATGCATCTATCTCCATGAGAAGAGGAGTGACTTTGAGTAGAAGAGGAGGCAGGTTTGCCCTAAGCAGTTCCCAGCTTGAGTTTTCTTCAGTGATTTTGGGTGCCCAGGATATTTTCATTTCACAGATTTCAGGTGGAAGGAGAAATGGCATTGGTGGCATTGATAGCCCCCAAATCACAGAGGGTCAGAGCTAATCCCTCTCAAATTCTATTTCAGTCCCTCTGATTACACCAACAAGTCATCTCCCTTGGTGCTACTCTTTATAATTTTTATTTTTTAACATTTTCCCTTT
The DNA here is from genome assembly GCF_030222135.1 of Aotus nancymaae. Lineage (NCBI taxonomy): Eukaryota > Metazoa > Chordata > Mammalia > Primates > Aotidae > Aotus > Aotus nancymaae. The sequence goes on along the minus strand of NW_026988467.1, from coordinate 14,750,848 downwards.
TTAACAAAGAGCCTCATACTCACAGTCTTTGCCTAAGCTGCAGGATCTAGCCAGAATTTAATTAACACTGATTGGGTTTCACGGTATTTATTTATATTGATGGCGTATGATTCTGATTTTCTATGTACAGCAGCGATCAGAAGTTTTCTTCATTACTAAATTCATTAATGTGTTCAAACATAGAGTGGATAAAACAATGGTACACAGACACAACAGAAGTCATGATATATCTGAGTAAGGAACATTGAGAAGAGGGTCAAAGAATGTCTGAAGTTGAGAAACTCTTTATACCTTTGTGAGCAGGAAGAGGAGGAAATCCTGAACTGAGAAAGGAATGGCAGCAAGTCAGAAGAGGAAGAACATTTAGGACTAATAAAAGCTGAATGCAAATTACAAACAAGAGTCACTAAATGGGGAGGTACTAGCTCCTGTGAGTGACCAAGGTGGGCACTGCAATGAACACGGACGCTGTGCAAATTCTCACCCTTCCCTCCCCTCCCTCCATAGAGATGTTCTTTTCATGGTCCCAGGCATTCAGCCTTGTCAATGGTCATCAGAGGGCCTGAATTTTAGCAGAAGCCATGTATCCCTTCTGGCTGACCCTGGGCCTGTTTGCCCATCCCTCCTTCCGCCTAACCTATGTTTGGTCTATTAAGCAGGGGAGAGCCCAACCCTGCAGGCTGAGTTGCGGACTCTTGAGAGGACTGGCTTCTGGTGGAATTTAACCAGTAGGAGGCACTTTTGGAAAATTGAAAGGGCAGGAGGAAGAGAAGCTAGAGTCATTCTCCCTCTTACCTTCTGCTAAGCAGTTCTCCTGTGGCCACCCCAACTCCACGACTCTAGCCCCACTGGACAGAGACAGGGTGGCTGTGGTTCCAGCTTCCCATTGGCTGCCCAAGATCTGGGGCTCCTGTCCCACCACCCGTTCCCTTCTCCCTGCAGCCTAGAGCTGATAGCAACTTCCTTTCCAATGTTTCATTTTCCAGCTCTTCCATCACCTGTAGATGCCGATTTACTTGGTAAGCCCTTATCTATCCCTGCTGTTTTAAATACTCACCCAGAGCAGCTTCTGTCTTCCTGATTGGGTTTTGACCGATACACCTCCCAAAACCTTTGCTGATTCATAAATAACCTTCTGTTGCTCTCTGAAGAACCCTCTCATTAGACTTATTAAATGTTGGATCTGAGGCTAGCTGGTTCGTTCTGTTTACGAGATAGATCAGGGGTCAGAAAACTTTTCCTATAAAAAGCCAGATAGTAAATATTTTAGAATTTGTAGCCACGTTAGTCTTGGTAGCAGTCTTTGTTGTGATTTTTTATTAAGCCCTCTATAAACGTAAAAACTATCCTTAGCTGTGGGTAGCACTAAAGCAAGCTGTGGGCCAGATCTGCCCCTTGAACAGTAGTTTGCTGACCGCTGCAACAGTGGAAAAATAAATACCCTCCCCCTCCACTCTCCAGCCACATGTCCAGGGTCACGGCTGGTCATGTGACCTGGGTCTGGCCAATCAGAGCCTTCCATTTTTCTGGCCGTACATTGCCTCTAAACATAAAATAAGTGCTTTGGGCAGGGCATCCCCTACCAGGTAATAGCATGTGAAATAAATTCACCCACTTGATACCAGGCATTGTACTAGGCACTTTCATGCCCTGTCTCTTTTAATCCTCATAGTGGGGCTTAGAGACATGAATAAATAAATCCCCTGAGGTAAGTGGCAGGGCCAGGCTTTGGAATCAGATAATTTTGGCTTCAAATCTGTTTATGCACTGGGCCATCCTACAATAAAGCCTGAGGACTCAAGACATAAGAGGAAAGAATTACAAGTCTTCCTTGACACATTGTCGGGAGCCCCCAGGCTAAGAATAAATGTGTCTGGCCTCCCATCTATAATCATTGCTTCTATTTACCGTACTTTATAGTTTCCAAGGCATTTTCATGCACCTAATTTCATTCCATCCTCACAACAGTCTGGTGAGGAATCCTATCTCCCAGTTTACGGATGAAAAGCCAGAGGATCAGAGAGAGGTGAAGTGACTTGCCCAAGGCCACACAGCTCAGAGGTGGCAGAACTGAGGTTAGAACTTGTTAGATATTAAACAGGACCTAGATTTTGTTTTTTCCAAGCTACAGAATTGCAGAGCTCGGAATGCTTGGCTGTCACACCCTCTCAGCCACGCAAGAAGCCCTGCCTCTTTCTCACGACCTCTGCAAGTACCTTTGTCCTTCAAGCCCAAGTCCCGAGCTTCTCTCTTTCAGCAGCGCTTTCCTGACTGCAGCCCACAGTCTTCACTCTCTCCTCTGAACTCCTGGAGCAATTATTGTCTGTACCACTCATTTAGCAATTAATCACCGACAGCCTTGCGACAGCCCTTCCGTTGCTGCCTCCAAAGACTGCTCAAATCCATTGCTGTTTTTTAACTCTGCTTTCCCTGGGTAAATGGGAGACGCCTCGCTGACAGGGGCAAGTCTCCTGCTCCTCCTTGCAGCCTTGCACATAGTAAGTGCTCAATAATGCTTTATTCATTCAATTTAACTGAGTTCCAGTCTTCCAGATTCTCATTCTGGTGAGTCTGAATGATTTGCCCAGGGTCACTGGTCGGCTGTGTGACCTTAACAGGTTACTCATCCTTTCTGACCCTCTGTGTTCTCATCTGTAAAGTGCAGGATGTCATAGTACCTTTCTCACAGGATATCTATGTGAGGGTGAATGAGACTGAACTGGGCATAGATTGTCTTTTTTGTGCATAGCACTGTGATTCCAGTGAGCCTGCCAATCACTGAACCCCATCTCCACCCCACCACACCCTCAGGGGTGGGCATGTGGTGGGTGTCTGGCCAATCACAAAATCCCATCACCCTGGAAGCACTGATTGGCCCAGAGATGGGGTTATGCTTCAGAGGAGAGCCAATCACAGGCCTTCCCTGGAATGACTGTACAGACTTTGGGTGAGAGAGAATCTCTCTTCCACTGGGGTGATTAAGTTGGGAGAATGGAAATCTGGGGGCAGCCACACAGAAAAAGTCTAGCTCCCATAGGAGAAAATGCAGTCACACAGGAAAGTTGAATGAAGAAAACTGAAGGCAGGATTCTAGCCCCTGGATCTGCCTGTTCAGGGATCCACCCCTGGATTTACCAATTCGATGAGCCAATAAATAACATTTTACTTGAACAAGTTTGAGTGGAATTTCTTCACTTGCAAATGAAAAGGTGGCCGCTGATGCAGAGACATTGCAAGTAAAATCGCTTAGAATAATGCCTGACGAATAGGATGCCCGATAAATGGTGGTTGCTGATGTTATCATCATCAGCAGTCACCGAAAGAAAACTAAATGCTTTTCCTTAGGAAGCTGCATAGCTTGATGGCTAGATGGACCTGGGCTCAGATGTGGCTTCCATACCCTAGCCATTCTGTGCCTATGGGCAAGTTAGCTAATCTCTCAGAGCCTCTGTTTCTTGGTTTATAAATGTGCTTGGTTGTGCCAGCCTCACCAAGTTATGAGGACAAGCATGTTTGCTGTTTGTCGTGACTGGCACGTGAGCTAGCACTCCACTGAGATTCCTGGCCAGGGCTGCAGGCAGAAGAACTACAACTGTGCATTCAGCCCAGCTCCCTCCTCCCTCACGGGGAGTGGGAATACGCAGTGTAGGGAATCACTTGCTCAGGATCTCACAGCTAGGGACTGGGCTTGAGTTCAAACCAGGTCTCCAGGGTTCTGATTTAGGGCTCTTGCTACCCTTTTTTAAAACCATGCTACAATGCATTTTCCTTTTCCTCGTGACATCAATCATCTTATAAACTCTTTTGGGGGAGGATGAAAAAGAACCCTAACAAATTTCCATTCCCTTCTTGCCACACGCATACAACTCCATAACCTCAGGCAAATCACTTGCTCACTTTGGGCCTCACTTTGTCCATCTGTAAAATGGGAACAATCATGATAATGTGGATGGCGTGAGGTTTGAGAGGTTTTTTTGCGATCTCTTTTCTTCTAGGGGGAAAGGGAGGCAGAGATGCTGAGTCAAGTGGCCACTGATCTGATACTCTTAGAAATCTAGCCTCGCATTCCCAGCCCCACAAACAGTTGTTCTGGTCAAGATTCCAGGTGGTGAAATTGTCTTCAAGGTCTGTGATCTTCCTGTCACCCTCCCAGAGAACAAGGTTACTTCTCTAGCAGTACACTGCTGGGAAGAAAAGGTGCTGTGGTCTCTTCCCTCTGGCCCAACTCTCCCTTGTGCTAAGTGCCAGCCAGCTGGAGGCATTGGTGTCTCCTTCTTCCTCTCCCTCTCTCTCTCCCTCTCTCTCCTTTCTCTCTGTCCTAGAAATCTCATTCCTCTGGAGCTCAGTGGCAATGCTCAACACCTCCTCATTGACTTTTGTGCAGAGAATAAAGAGGGGATAGAGCTGAATGGAACAAGGGGCCATTCACTTAGAGAGGGTTCTGCCAGGATCAGGAGGTAAAGGCTCTCGTATGTTCACTCCCTTTAGCTGGGTTGTTCTGGCTTGGAGTCTCTCATGAGGTTGCAGCCACAGTATTGGCTGGGACTGCACTCGTCCGAAGGCTTGACTGGGGATGGAGCGTCCAATTCCAAGATGGTGTACTCACATGCCCAACATGTGGAAGGCTCATGCTGTGCCTGGGCCTTGAGACTGCGCCAAAGGGCCAGGAGGGTGATTTTTCTTGCTGTGCTTGCAGGTTGGTGACTGCCCCAACGTAGACTCATTCATCTCCTCCTCCCTCCCCTGCTGACTCTATTATCCACTTAGTCATTCACTTACACATTGGCCTACTCAGCAGTCAGTCACTCCGTGCACCATACCCCTCTAGGGCACCCAATCAATTCCTATCCTCTCAGCCACCTCTTGCTCCAGCCACCACTTAGTAACAGTTCTCCTCAGGTGTCAGTCAGCTTTGTGTGGATGTGAGCCAGTGGTTTCTCACCTCAGACCTAATCACATCCTCTCATTTCCTGCCTGGAGAATTCCTCACTCCATGATGTAAGATGCCCACAGGAACCCTCTTGCATACACACTTGTGTGACCACAAGTGCAGAGGAGACGATGCCTGTGAGGCAGCCCTCAGACAGTGGAAGATGGAAGTCAGTGGGTTAATGCTTCCCCTGTCTTCCCCTTGACAGAGAGTCTCAAGATACATTTTTACAGGCTTCACAGAGGTCTATTGGAATCAAACAACTAGTGACTGATAGCAGGGACCAGTTCAATGACAAAACTTATTATCATCCAGAAACTCAATGGCTAAAAGCAACAATAAATACCAAAAAAAAAAAAAAATCTTAGTTTCTGTGGGTCAGAAACGTGGAAATAGCTTAGCTGGGTTGTTCTGGCTTGGGGTCTCTCATGAGGTTGCAGTCACAATATTGGCTGGGGTCTGCACTCATCTGAAGGCTTGGCTGAAGCTGGAGGGTCCAGTTCCAAGTTGGTGCACTCTTATGCCCAACACGTGGAAGGTTCATGCTGGCTCTTGGCAGGATGCCTCAGTTCCTCATCAAATAGACTTCCCCAAAGGGGGAACTGTCATGTCCTCATGACATGGCACCTGGCTTCCCTGAGAGAAGGTGATCCAAGAGAGCACAACTGAAGCTACAATACCTCCTATGACCCAGCCTTGGAAGCCACATATTATCATTTCTCCAATACCATAGGGTCACAAAGGTCAGGGCTCTTCAGTGTTGGGGGATTACAACACAAGGGTATTAATATCAGGATGCACAGCTCACTGGGGCTATCCTGGAGGCTGGTGACCTCATGGTGGCCATGTTCCTCCCTTTTTTACCCCCACTTCATTTCTGCCTTGGAGTCACACTCACAAATGAATGATCTTCACTTAAGTCTTTGTTCCAGACTCTGCTTTTGAGAGAAACCCAGGCTAAGACATTCTATCAGTCAACTCACACATCAACAATTACTGAGCATAGACTGTGTGCAAGCCACTATCAGCACTTTCCACAGTCCCTAACAGTGGAATTTGGCACCACTATCCCAATTGAAGATGGAAGAAGGCAAGCCCTGGGGCATTGCTGACAGGTGAGCAAACTGGGAGTAGAGACAGCCCGGGGCTTGCAGCCAGGAGGAGAAAACCTGCTTTGAAGAAGCTGGGAGACTTTGAAAATGTCGGTGCACCCCTCTGCACCTCTATTTCCTTATTGGCAAGTTTGGGATCCTAAAAATAAAGTAACTTTATTCATCAAAGTCCCTTCTGAAACTCAGAAGTCAGGACCTATCACAGGAGTTCCAGGCTCCTTTTGTTTATTTAGTTTCCTCCTCTGCCACGAAGCATTCAGGAATGGTGTAATTAATCTTGGGAATCCAGCTCAGGGAGAGTTCATAGACTGAATGAAGGCTGAGTCCTCCAGGGCCTCAAAAAAGAGCCTCCTAAATTGTGAGGGTCTTAAAGAGCAGGGGTGGCAGTGGGAGCCTGGGGCATAGCACATTTCAGTCTGTGCAGCACAGAGGTCCACTCACGGTAGATGGAGATGAGGGTTTGATGATACTGATGGTAATGATATTGGGTATGTCCTTTAAGGCTGAAACTAACTTAAGCAAAACAAATATTATTGACTTGTATAACTAAAGAATTCAGATCTCCATATCAAGTATGGCTGGATCCAGGGGCCACAGATATGTCTCCATTACTTAATCCCTTTTCATCTCTTGACTTTATGTTTCTTCATATTGGCCTCATTCTCAAGCAACCCGTGGTGACAGGAGGACTGCCAGAAGATCCAGGCTGCAACCTCCCAGGTGCAAGTCCAGTGGAAAAGAACACTGCCTTTCTCTCAGAAAAGAGTCCTAACAAATGCCTCATTTCATCTGACTAACTCTGGTTATGTCACACACAAAACCAAGGGAATCCAATGATCTTAGTCACTAGATCACATGTCCACCCCTAGATCCAGAGATTAATTCCACCTGAAGTGGATTAGGAAGGCAGAGGGAGTGGATTCCATCCAAGACGGAATGGACGGAGCAGTAAGAAAGCAGTAGTTATCTGTTAACTGGCCTTGGCCTCCCCCTTGCACACTGCTAGTCTTTCATCTCTCTTCTTAACTATTGCCCTTTTTTCTCCAAACACATTGGCAGAGCCTTCTAAACACTATTATAATTTAGTATCACAGAAGCACAGGCCATCAGAGTTAGAAGAGGCCTTCAAATTCAACCATCCATAAATAGCAAATACACAGCATGCTCACTGACCCTCTTCTCTCCCACCCCCTGGATAGACATCACCAATAGATCATCATTCTCTTTTCCTTCAGGGCAAAGATACAAATCAGGAATCATTTTCCCAACAGTACTTCAAGAAACCACTACTAATTGATCACAGTGGACTCCTAAGATGAAATCTATGTCTGTTCTTTATCTAGACCAACATTTCATAGATGAGAAAACAAGCCTGGAGAGATTGTTATGCTCAACTCATGCTGTCAGTGGACTGTCTTGCTTTCTCTTTCCACTTAGAAACATGTGGGACTGTATAATCTTTCTGCTTCTGTGGTTCTCATTTTTCTTTCTCCTTTCCCCCTCGACCAGCTCCCTCTTTAGTACAGACAGACAAGCCAACAACTGGAGCGGCAATAATGGTAATAAGAGCTATGTTGACGTTTCTCTTTTTGTGGGGCTTAAGCAACAGAAACTTCTTTCTCACATTTCTAGAGACTAGGAAGTCTAGGATCAAGATCTGGTTGCTGGTGAGGGCTCCTTTACTGGCTTGCGGACAGCCACCTTCTTGCTGTGTCTTCACATGGCAGAGAGAGCTTCTTGTCTTTTGGCTGACTTACTGGTAGTCTCTTTCAAGAGTTAATTTTTAATGGAATATTTACTATACATCATAGACTGTTCTTCATAGTGCCTATGTGTGAGAGGATTAAATTAGTCAATATATGCGGAGCACTTAGAATGCTGTCTGGCGTAGAGCAAATGTTCGATAAAATGGTAGCTATTCGGTTAGGTTTTTTAGAGCCTTGGATGGGAATTTGTGTGCAAGGGACTATTTTTTTTTTCAAAGAATGCTCTCAAGAGAAATCTGAGAGGGTGTAAGGGAAATAGGAAGAGAACAGCAAGAAATTAAGCAAAGACGCAGTTCAGACAAGGTCTATCTTCAGCCTGATCCCACAGGGAGTTCAAGAACATAATTGCATTGTAGAGTGTGTCCCACTTTAAGAAGAGGAAATTGGGTTCCCGTATCCCCTACACAAGGGTATTCACCCTTCCCCGTGCAGCCATGTCCAATGGCCACCCCTGGAGGTAAGGGCATCGCCCAGGCTAGTAGCTCTAGTCACCCAAGGGCTACCCTCTAGAGGTAGTTGTGCTTTCAGCAGTAACACCCCCAGCAACTAGGGGCTGGGCACACATAAGTAAAAGAGAACCAGAGGATCTCGGCAGATGACAACAGTATCTCCAAAAATGATTAACAATCCCATGAGGAAGATACTATTGTAATCTGCACTTGACAGAGGAGGAAAGAAACACAAAGAGGTTAAGTCACTTGTCCAAAGTATACAGCTAAGAAGTCGTGGAGACAGAATTCAAAAGTCCTGGACAAGCAACTCAAGTGTCAGTAGATGGATGGATGATGATTAAATGAAATGTGGAACATATACAGTGGAATATTGTTCAGTTTTAAAAAGGAAGATAATTCTGACAGAGGCTACAACATGGATGAAACTTGAAGACATTATGCTGAGTGAAATAAGCCAGTCACTAAAAGATAAATATTGTTTGATTCTACTTATATGAGGTACCTGTTATATTCAATTCATAGAGACAGAGAATGGAATGGTGGTTGCCAGGGGCTGGGGGGTGGGGGAGGAAAATGTGAAGTTGTTCAATGGTTATAGAATTTCTGTTTTGCAGGATGAGGCGTTCTGGAGAGTGGTTACACAGCAATGTGAACATACTAAACACTACTGAACTGTACAGCTAAAATGGTTAAGATTGTAAATTTTATGTAACATGTATTTTACCATAAGTTTTATCAATTTATTTAAATGTTTAATTTAAGATTCAGGGGATACATGTACAAGTTTGTTGCATGAGTATATTACATGACACCGAGGTTTGGGCTTCTAATCCCCCACCACCCAAGTAGCAAACGTAGTACCTGGTAGGTTATTTTTCAATGTTTACTCCCCTCACACCATCTCCCCTTTTTTGAAATCCCAGTATCTACTGTTTTCCTCTTTGTATCTGTGTGTACTCCAACTCATGTGGCTCCAACTTACAAGTAAGAATATGCCATATATGGTTTTCTGTTTCTGTGTTAATTCACTCAGGATAAGGTCCTCCAGCTGGATCCATGTTGCTGCAAAGGACATGATTTTGTTCGTTCTTGTGGCTACGTAGTATTCTGTGGTATAGATGTACCACATTTTCTTTATCTGATCCACCATTGACGGGCACCTGGGTTGATTCCATGTCTTTGCTATTGTGAACAGTGCTGTGATAACCATATGAGCACAAGTATCTTTTTAGTAGAATTATTTACTTTCTCTTGGGTACATACCCAGTACTGAAATTGCTGGGTTGAATGGTAATTTGATTTTTTTGTTCTTTGAGAAATCTCCAAACTGCTGTCTAAAAGAACTGAACTAATTTCCACTCCCACCACGAGTGTTTGCACCACATTCCCTTTACTCCACAACATGGTCAACACCTGTTACTTTTTGACTTCTTAGTAACAGCCATGCTGACCGGTGTGAGATGGTATCTCATCGTAATTTTCATTGACATTTTTCTGATGATTAGTGACGTTGAACATTTTTTCATATGTTTATTGGCTGCTTGTATGTCTTCTTTTGAGATGTGCCTGTTAATGTCCTTTGTCCACCTTTTAATTGAGTTATTTCTTTTTCTTGCTCATTCATTTCCTATAGATTCTGGATACTAAACCTTCGTTGGATGCATAGTTTGAAAATATTTTCTCCTATTCTGTAGGTTTTTTGATTACTCTATTGATAGTTTTTTGGTTTTTGTTTTGCTGTGCTCGCTAATTTAAGTCCCACTTGTCTATTATTAATTTTGTCACATTTGTTTTTGGGGTCTTATCATAAATTCTTTGCCTAGGCCAATGTCTAGAAGAGTATTTCCTAGGTTTTTTTCTGGATTTCTATAGTTTGAGGTCTTACATTAAGTGTTTAATTCATCTTGAGTTTTTTATATGATGAGCAATAAGGATCCAGTTTCATTCTGCATCTGGTTAGCCGGCTTCCCCAGCACCATTTATTAAATAGGGTATCTTTTCCTCTTTTCCTCATTGTTTATTTTTGTTGACTTTGTCAAATATCAGTTGGTTGTAAGTGTGCAACTTTATCTCAGAGGTCTCCATTCTGGTCCAGACAATGCCTGTTTTTGTACAAGTACAACGCTGTTTTGGTTACTGTAGCCTTGTAGTATAGTTCAAAGTCAGGTAATATGATGCCTCCAGCTTTATTCTTTTTGCTTAGGATTGTTTTAGCTATTTGGATTTTTTTTTTTTTTTTTTCAGTTCCAAATGAATTCTAGAAAAATTTTTTTCTAATTCTGTGAAAAATGATGTTGGCAATTTGATAGGAATAGCATTGAATCTGTAGACTTCCGTGGGTAATGTGAACATCATAATGATATTAATTCTTCCAATCCATGAGCATGGAATGTTTTTCCATCATCTGTATGTTCCATCTACAACTTCTTTCAGAAGTGTTTTCTAATTCTCCTCATAGAGATCTTTCACCTCCTTGGTTAGATTTTTTTTTTTAATTACTGATTCAGTTTCATTACTTATTATCGAACTGTTCAGGATTTTTGTTTCTTCCTGACTTAATCTTTGGAGGTTGTGTGTTCTTAGGAATTTATCCATTTCCTCTAGATTTTCCAGTGTGTGTGCATAAGGATTTTCATAGTAGTCTTTGAAGATCTTTTGCATTTCTGTAGGATCAGTTGTAATATCACCTTTGTGATTTATGATTGTGCTGATTTCAATCTCTGGTTTTCCTGCTAATCTAGGTAGCAGTCTATCAATCAACCTTGTTTATCCTTTCAAAGAACCAACTTTTTGCTTCATTGATCCTTTGTACATTTTTGGGTGTCCTCGATTTCACTTAGTTCTGCTCTGGTTTAGTTATTTCTTTTCTTCTGCTGGCTTTAGGTTTAGACTTGTTTTCCTAGTTCCTTTCACTGTGAGATTAGGTTGTTAATCTGGAATCTTTCTGTCTTCTTGATGTAGCCATTTAAGGCTACAAACTTTCCTCTTAACACTGTTTTTGACATCCCAAGAGGTTTTGGTATGTTGTGTCTCTATTTTCATTTGTTTCAAAGAATTTTTTTTTATTTCTGCTTTAATTTAGTTTTTTTTACCCAAAAGTGATTCAGGTGCAAGTTGTTTAGTTTCCACGTATTTGTGTGGTTTTGAGAGTTCCTTTTGGTATTGATTTCTACTTTTATTCCACTGTGGTCTAAGAGGGTGTTTGGTATGGTTTCAATTTGTTTGAATTTATTGAGACTTGCTTTATGACTCAGCATGTGGTCAATCTTAGAGTATGCTCTGTGTACATATAAGAAAAATGTATATTCTGTGGCTGTTGGGTGGAATATTCTGTAGATGTCTATTAGGCCCAACTGGCCTAGTGTCAAATTTAAGTTCAAAATATATTTGTTGGCTTTCTGCCTCAATAATTGTCTACTGCTGGCAGTGGGATGTTGAAGTCCTCCACCATTATTGTGTGGCTATCAAAGTCTTTTCTTAAGTCTAGAAATACTTGTTCCCTAAATCTGGGTGCTCCAATGTTGGGTGTGTATATACCTAGGATAGTTTAGCTTCTTGTTGAATTGAACCCTTTATCATTATGTAATGCCTTCCTTTGCCCTCTTCTACTGATGTTGGTTTCAAGTCTATTTCATCTGATATGAGAATAGTGACTCATGCTCTTTTTTGTTTTCTCTTGCATTTTTTTTTAAAAAAAGCAATAATTGCCATCCTGGCCATAATTCCCATCTGCTAGCAGACCTCTGAGTAGACAGTTCCAAACCAGGAGTCAGGAAGCACAGGTTCTAGTCCCAGCACCACCACTAACTGTCTACATGGTTTGGCCAAGGCTTTTATCATCTGACTTCTCTAGGCCTCAGTTTATCCATCTATACAATGAAGAAGAATATATTCCAATCAGGCAGCCAACAGGAGTCCAAAAGAGTGAGGCCCTTGACCCAGGGAAGGAGCAGGCCTAGAAAGCATTGTTCCCAGGAATCATGCTTTAATCCTGTCCAGATCACATCCTTACTCCCTACTGGGATAGGAACAGCAAGCAGTCAAACACCATGCTTATTATAAAATTAAAATACCCCCTTACAAATTGGTCTCCACTCAAGTTATGGCCCTGGTCTGGAGGCCCTGGGGCTCAGGCCAATAATGCATGACTTAGGGGTAAAAATAACTGGATGGGGAGCTCCTCAAGGCCGTCTGGGGATTCTCATTTCTAGCACAGCACCTCAGCACATCCTGAAGGGCAGATCTGGCAAAGGAGAAAAGAACCTACATTTGTTGGCTCCTCTCTGGGACCAGCTTCTGCTTGTGGTGGGAATCGGAAGCTAGCGGGATGGGTTTCCTTCCTGGGAAAACTAAGTCCATTTCTGTCTCATTCAGCAAATTTCTGGTACCTTCTGGAATGCCCTGGAAAACTCTTCTCTGGGGTTTGAGGGACAATTTAGGAGAGATTTCAGTAATCCTGGCTGGTCCAGTGCCAAGACAAAAATGCACAAAACGGTTCAAGAACACACAAAAGGACTTTGGGGAGTGCAGATAACATCCATGGAGCAAAAGACAAGTGCTTTGTCTACATTGTTCTCATTCATCCTGACATAATCCTGCAGAAAGAAACATGATTACCCTTATTTTATACAGAGAGGAAAGACAGGCTTCAAAAAGTCCAGCAACTTGCCCCAAATTGCTCAGCCAGTGAATGGCAGGACCAAGAGTTGAATTGAGATGTATCCTTCTCCAAAGCCTGTGTTCATGACCTGTGGACTCTCCTCATTGGGAATGCAGGGTTGGAGTGACCTGACGGCCTTCATATCAGGAGCCTTCAGTTCCACGGAGGATATATTGGGTGCCCAGAGGATGCGCCAGGAGAGCAGCAAGTGCTCCTAGGCCCCCATCAGGAGGCATGACAGCCACGGAGAAGCTGAGAGGGAGGTGGCAGGCCACAATTTGAAAGTATAGTCAGCAGGGGCCTGGATGAGGGGTTCCAAAGACACTGAGCCTGACAGACCAGCCCCCAGCCTCTCCCACACCTGGCTCTGCTGCCCAGCTGCTGGGTGGGGAAAGAGAGGGGCACTGACAGCCTGGGCATCTGTAACCATGTCCCTTTGCACCCCCTTTTCTAGTCACACCTCCAGTTTACAGAGACCCATGCTGCCCACAGCCCCCCATAGCACCTCTGGCCTCACAAGGACTCCCAGAGCTATGCTCACCCTGATGTAGCCAGAGAAACCTCCTTGTCCAGGAGCCAGGTGGAGAGGTGAGGCGTGGCGTGCCAGGGCTGGAGGGGACACTGGAGAATGACTAACTGACCTGGACATTTTATATACAGACAGCAGAGGCCCGAGGGAGACTTGTCCAATGTCACGTAGTGTTTTAGTCCGGACTCTTACTGCAAAATGACAGAAACTCAGCTCAAGCTAAGTTAAACAAACAAAAGCAGAAATAACTGGCTCAGGAAGCTGAGGTGCCCAGGAGAACATTGTCAGGCTCCGCTGCATCCAGGGTTCACACGAATCATCCGCTCTGATCTCTCTCTGCCTCAGCCCTGCCCTTCTCTGTGCTGACCCGTACTCTCAGGCCAGGTTCTGTCCACCCGGCAGCCTCCAGCAGCTGCAGGCTCAATCCCCCGAGCTCAGCGGCCTTAGCAGAAAGAGCACAGCTTGTTGCTGATAACCGCAGCCAGTCCTGTGGCTGTGGACACTGGTCGAACTGATTTAAGTTGTGTGTCCTCTGTGGCCAATCTCTGTAGCCAGAGAGGATGCGGTGTGCTGGTTGCTCAGGCCTGGGTCACGTCCCACTCCTGGGACCAGGGGAGGGAGATTAGTCCCATCCATCCCACATGGACTGTGAGTCGGGGAGGGAGGCCCGCTGAAGGGAGGCGGGGATGCTGCTGCGTAGGAAGGAGGTGCAGAGCATGAGCAGGTAAAGCAACCAACATCCACTCCACCCAGCGAGGCTGAACACAGCAGGGCTAGAACCAGGTACCTGACTCTCCAACCCCGGCCCGAGGTTCTGGCTGTGTGCTGGGATCGTCTATAGTGCTTTAAAAAGTAAAAGTACTGGTTGGGCGTGTGGGTTCACGCCTGTAATCCCAACACTTTGAGAGGCTGAGATGGGAGAATTGCTTGATGCCAGGAGCTCGAGACCAGCCTGGGCAACATACCAAGGCCCCTATCTCTACAAAAAAGTGTAAAAATTAAGCCAAGAGTGGATCACCTGAGCTGAGAAGGTCAAGGCTGCAGTGAGCTATGATTGTGCCACTGCACTCCAGCTTGGGCAACAGGGCAAGACTCTGTCTCAAAAAAACAACAACAAAAAAAAAGCAAAAGTACTAATGCCTAAGTCCTGCCACAGAGACTCCAATTTAATAAGGCTTCGGTGCAGTCTGGGCATCAAGACTTTTTTAAATTCCCCAGGAGATCGTAATATGCATCATGTTTGAGAAGCTCTGCCCTACAGCACCTGCCACTACACAGAGAAGGGAGGGAAGTGGAGAGGAAGGGAGGGGATGGGAAGAGGAGGAGAGGGGATGGGAAGATGAGGGGAGGGGAGGGGAAGATGAGGGGAGGGGAGGGGAAGATGAGGGGAGGGGAAGATGAGGGGAGGAGAGGGGAAGAGGAGCGGGGAGGGGAGGGGATGGGAAGATGGGGAGGGAAGGGGAGGGGATGGGAAGATGAGGGGAGGGGATGGGAGGATGAGGGGAGAGGAGAGGAGGGGATGGGAAGAAGAGGGGAGGAGAGGGGAAGAGGAGCGGGGAGGGGAGGGGATGGGAAGATGGGGAGGGAAGGGGAGGGGATGGGAAGATGAGGGGAGGGGATGGGAGGATGAGGGGAGAGGAGAGGAGGGGATGGGAAGAAGAGGGGAGGGAATGGGAAGATGAGGGGAGGGAAGTGGAGATGAAGGGAGGGGATGGGAAGATGAGGGGAGGGGAGGGGAAAGGAGAGGAACAGGAAGGGAGGGGATGGGAAGAGGAGGGGAGGGGAGAGCATGGGAAGACAAGGGGAGGGGAGCAGGGGGGAGGGGAAGGGAGGGTTGAGGGAGGGAGGGGAGGTCCACTAAGAAGCTTTTTTTCACTTTTGATGAATGCGTTCGTTGCTCCCTTATTGAGCCCAGCCTGTTCCAAGACAGCCCCTCTAGGCACCAGTCTCACACTTCCAGGGCCCTAAGGTCCCAGTTCCCCTCTCCCATACACCCCCGGGCCTCGGTCTCCCTTCCTTCTCTCTCAAGAATCTCTGGCCACGTCTTCATAAACAAAGTATTAGCTTCTTGAAGCTACTTAACATATCACCACCACAACTGGGTGACTTAACACAAATTTATCCTCTCACAGTTCTGGAGGCCAGAGCCTGAAATCAACATCACTTGGCCAAATTCAAGGTGCCAGGAGGGCCACCCTCCCTCCAGAGGCTGCAGACGGAGGGGAGCGCATTCCCTGCCTCTTGCAACTTCGGGGAGTGGTCAGCGTTCCTCGGCTCATGGCGGTGTCACTCCAGCCTCTGCCTCCACTGTCACAGCGCCTTCCGCTGTGTGTGTGTGAAATCCCCTCTGCCTCCCTCATACAAGGATGCTCGTGGTAGCATTTAGGGCTCACCCAGATAGTCCAGGGTAATCCCCCATCTTCAGATCCTTAATCACATCCACTAAGACGCTTTTTCCAAATAAGGCCACATTTACAGTTTCCAGGGATTACAACCTGATATCCTCGGGAACACCATTGAGGGTGTGTGGCTCCGTTTTCCACCTGTGGAAGCTGAGGCCTAGAAGATTTGCAGACTCTGCCTGATGTGAGAGCAGCCTCTCCACCCAGCCTCCTTGGGGAGGAAGAGGCTGAAAAAGCATCAGAGAAAAGAGATTTCCAGCATGAGAAAAGAGGAGACCACATGGGACATCCTGTTTCTTGAGAGATGTCCCAGGCAAGCAAACTGCTAAGGGGCTGAGCTGCCAGCAGCAACCCCTGCTTGGCTGGCAAACAGCTGGCACCAGAATCGTGCCCTGGAGCCCAAGGGTGGCTGATGGCAACCTGCCACAGAAACTCTATTTATAGCACCTCTTGTCCCAGGTGCTCCTGGAGCTGGCTCAGATTAACCCTGCAGAGCCCAGAGAGGAAAGCAGAGGTCAGAGGAAGAGTACCTCTGCAGATGGGGAAACTGAGGCAGGAAAACCTCCATACCATCTCCAGAGTTGAAGGGTGCAGGACACTGAGAGGAAGTGGGAGGGGACTTTTTCTTGGTTCCAGTCCCAGCTGTGCTGACTGCTGGCTGTGTGGCCTTGGGCAAGTCACTGCACCTATGACTCAGTTTCCCAAGTGTAAAAATTGAGCTCCTGCTGTCACCCGGAAAGGCTGTTGGAAAGGAGAGCATGCTCCTGGATCAGGGTGTGTGCGTGTGGATTTGCGGGGTGGGGGTTGCTGAAGTGGAGGCTGAAGCTAACTAGGCTTGTGGGAGGACATCAGGACAGACGCCTCTGGAAGGCAGGGGCTGGGCAATGAGGAAGCTTCCAATGGCAGCCAACCTTGGCTCCCTGGCCTGGAGGCTGTCTAGGAACATTAGCTCACCTCCCTTTTCCTGCTCCCCAGCAGAGACCACTCAAGCAGGGGGTTGTGACAGGCGGCCAGGGAACACCGTCACAGATGCAGCAGGGGTGTCTCCCCAAACCTGCTTGTGCTAAACATCAGCTGGGTCCTCTTGAATTTCCTCGCCCCTCCCACCCCGGTGCTGCTGTGGGCTGATTTTATTTCAGACCCGCCGGTGTACTGTGGGCGCCAAAAGAGTCTAATAGTGATACCTTTGGAAACCCCGCAATGTTTGCATATGAGCGCAACCTGCCTCCTTTGTCTGCCGGTGAGGTCCCAAGGTCTGAGGTGTGTCCTCTCCCTATCAGATTGGGGGTCCCCAGAGAATAGATCCTTCCTCACTCATTGATTTGTTCAATCAGCATTCATTGAAAAACGTACTATATACCTGGCACTGCACCAAGCACTGGGCAGAATCAAAGATGGAAATAAAATGGGTTTCTGCCTTTGAGGGCATCCAGGCCAGCCATCCCAGGAGCTAATAGTAACAATAACAACAGCGGCAGCAGCAATAAATAGCTCTTCGATTGCACCTCCCTTCTGTTCTGCTGGGCGCCGTGAGAGCTCTTCACATGAGCGGAGCGCTGTTACATTCCTCAATTTCTAGATAGGGAAACAAGGGCATATTGGGGTCAATGATTTGCCCACCCCTCAGCTTGTCAGTGACAGGCCTGAGATCTGGACCCAGAGCCGATGCTCCAGGGAGTGAGTGTGTGCCCTGCCATGGAACTGCAAGTGTGATGTGTGGGTGCTCATGGGCGGGGTGGGGGGAGATGGGGCAACGCTGGAGGTGGGAGGAGCCTGATCCCAGAGGGAGGGCTTTGCCAAGCTGAGATCTCCAGCTTCAAGTCCAACAGGTGATGGGGAGTAATGGAAGGGGTGAGAGCGAGGCAGGGGTATGGTCAGATTTAGAGAGGCCACTCCGACAGCATCAAGGAGGATGGATGAGGAAGTGTTTATGGGGTCCTAGTGCACGAAGGGACAGGGCTGAGCAGAGCCGCCAAAATGTTTGGGAGAAGCAGATGCATACCGGAGAAGCAGATGCATACCGGAGATGCTCAAAGGACGAGTAGGCAACCTCAGAACGAGTTTCCCACACCCTCCCTTGCCTCTGCTGAAAGAGACAGACCCCACTGGTGGGGGCCAGTCCTCCGACTTCTGCTCTTGAGTGTTCCAGAGGATGCAGCCGTCAGGGCCAGGCGCTGGAGCCCCTCCCTCATCCACGTGCTCACCTCCACTGCACGATTCATCTCCCTGACCTACATTCCCTGCTTGCTCGTCCTCACAGACAAAGCCTGGGCAGGCAGTGCTGAGCTCCCTCTGGTCCAGGGGCTTGGAGAATGGGGGGACTGGAAAGAGATGTGTGAGGTCGGGCGGGAGGAGGAGAACACGGGTGGGAAGAGTGGAGGGGGGAGGATGGGCGGGAGAGAGGGAAGGGCACAGGGCTGGGTCCCTCAGCCTCTGTCGAAGAGCAGCTTACTGTGTAGGGATTTCTGGTACAAGGGAACAGACCTAGCTCTGGGGGACTGGGTGCCACCCCCAACTCCCTCACAGCCACTGCATGACCTTGAACAAGTCACTTTAAGAACACTCCCACCAAACTGCAGTTTCTTCATCTGGAAAATGGCAATAGGGCTGGAGGCAGCCTGATTCCAAGACCACGGCATTCCTGCACCACCCCAGGTGCCCCCACCTTTTTCCCAAGACCTGGCTCTCCGAGGAGGAATTGCCTCTTGAGGTGCAGTGAGAACAAATCCTGCCTCTCCCAGCACCCAGCAGGCAGGAACAGGCACGCACTGCTGTCAAGATTAATGGACCAAAAGAAGGCATTAATTAATGCAAATGGCTCCCAGCTTAATGGGACCCTCGGCTTCCAGGTAAGGGAGCCCAGCCCACTTCTTTCTGCCCAGGAGGCTCTAAAAAGCCCAGTTCCTCCCAAGGAGCAGTGTTCCTCTGCCACGTGACCCTCCTGAAGACTGCAAAGTACCCATCCCATCCTCTCCACGCCACAGTCTTGGGAGTCAGAGAACAGAAAGGCCATCAAACTCCAATCCTAGGCACGGTGCTCTGCACTGGGTGGGAATCGCCCCCTTGAATCTTTTCAGAGATGCTCTGAAGATGATGGACGTGATCTCAGCCACATGCAGGCCTCTCTCCTCTCAGAATTCTTTCCTACCAAACCACTTGCTGATTCCAGGCACACTGGGCTGACCCTGGCACACACTGTTCCCTCTGCCTGGAATGCCCTCTCCCCAGCCCCTTCTGTCTCAGGGGTGACCGTCCACCCCATGGCCACAACTCCATGTCACCTTCTCGCTGAGCTTTTCCTGATCTCGTTAGGTGGGACTGATGTCCCTGTGCTTTACAGCCCACAGCCCCTGCAACAACCCCTCCAAGATGTCAACAGTGGTGACAGCATAATGTCACCTGTGCCATTGTCCTCATTAGAACTTGTAACCGAGCGTACTTCAGGGTCCTCATCTACGAAATGGGGCAATGGACGGTACTCATCTCATTGCATTGTTTTGAGGGTTTAATCACTTACTATATGATATGGTTTGGCTGTGTCTCCACCGAAATCTCAACTTGAATTGTATCTCCCAGCATTCCCATGTGTTGTGGGAGGGACAAGGGACCCAGGGGGAGGTAACCGAATCATGGAGGCCAGTCTTTCCTGTGCTATTCTCATGATAATGTATAAGTCTCACGAGACCCGATGGGTTTATTAGGGGTTTTCACTTTTGCCTCTTCCTCATTTTCTCTTGCTGCTGCCATGTAAGAAGTGACTTTCACCTCCCACCAGGATCCTGAGCCCTCCCAGCCAGGTGGAACTGTAAGTTCAATTAAACCTCTTTTTCTTCCCAGTCCCAGTTATGTCTTTTTTTCTTAGGGGGCGGGGCAGGGACAGAGTTTTGCTCTGTCACCCAGTTTGGAGTGCAATGGCACAATCTCAGCTCACTGCAAACTCCACCTCCCAGGATCAAGTGATTCTCTTGCCTCAAACCCCCAAGCAGCTGAGATTACAGGCATGCACCACCACGCCCAGCTAAGTCTTGTATTTTTAGTACAGACAGGGTTTCACCGTGTTGGCCAGGATGGTCTTGAACTCCTGACCTCAGGTGAGCCACCCACCTCGGCCTCCCAAAGTGCTGAGATTACAGGCATGAGCTACCATGCCTGGCCTCAGGAATGTTTTTGTCAGCAGCATGAAAACAGACTAATACACTATACAAATAGAGTACACAAAATGCTCGACATATTTAGCTACTACTATTATCATCTCTGAAGCTCCAACATGGTTCTTAGCACAGAGGAGGTGCTTATCATAAACAGCTAATGAATAACGAGACAAATCAGTATCCCCATTTTACAGTTGAGGAAAGTGAGGCTCAGTGGTGGAGGGAGGAGAGGGAGGTTGCGTTCTGGTCGCTCAGCCAGCCTCCAGCAGAAAAGGGTCTGATGCCACAGTCCAGGCTAATCCAGCAGTTCCTCGAGGCCCTGTTCACTGGGGCCAAGATAGGAGAAGGACTTTCCCCAAGGTCATGCACTGGTCAGCTGGCCACAGAACCCAGATCAGAGAGCGGATCCCTGGCCACCAGGCAGATAGCAACCTGCAGTCAGGCACAAGTAGCTTTCTGGAGGTGATTTCATCGACCCCCGCTTCTCCCCGCGACCAGCCTCTGTCGTTCCCCGGCTGCCAGGAGCAGCGACAGCGCTGTTGGCAATAAACACATCCCCTGACTTCCGTGAACTCCCATCCAATTTGCCATTCCCGGGCTTATGCCAAGAGTGTTTGTGTTAATAAACCAAATGGGCTTTTCAGAGTCCACCCAGAGTGACTGATGGCGAAACAGCGTGAAATCCTGGCGGCTCCTTGGCCTCCTTCCTACTGAGCCGGGCGCCAGCTGGAGGGGGAGGGGGCACAGGCGAGCACAGATTTCGACTTCAAGTCGCTTCAAGTCACAGGCTTCCAGAATCACCCAGGCCCAGGGACACTCTCCCAACACCCTCAATGTACAGGTGAGGAAACTGAGGCAGGGGTGGACCAGGCAGAGGCACTGCTGGGACTAGAACCCAGGATTCCCAGGTCCCAGGTGGGTGTGGGTCAGAGCTGGGGTCTGGGATCAGTGGTGGTGCTCTGATAAGCCCAAGACTACTGGGTGGAGAAATGAAGTGGGTGGAGCCGGCGGAGCAGAAGGAGCAAAGAATGGAAACTTGGAGCTCAGATACTTCTCAGGTGCGGGGGTTGGGAGGGAGACCCACTCCAAACCCAGCCCCAGAAGAAGAACCATTAAGCCTGCTTTAGGGGGGATTTAAACTGTCCTCAAAAAACGACCTTTTTGAGAGCAATCTGACCCCCTGCAGGGACTGACTGTCCACCCAAGAGCCCCTCCCCTCTCCAGCTCCCTCCTCTCTCTCAGAGCCCATATCCCCTTCCCTGAGCCTGGGGGCTCTTTTCTGGAATTTGTCCCTCATCTCCAGAG
The DNA here is from genome assembly GCF_030222135.1 of Aotus nancymaae. Taxonomy (NCBI): domain Eukaryota; kingdom Metazoa; phylum Chordata; class Mammalia; order Primates; family Aotidae; genus Aotus; species Aotus nancymaae. The sequence continues at coordinate 14,729,541 of NW_026988467.1, read as the reverse complement.
CCTACTGACATGGGCTCCAGTGCCAGCCCAGAAGATATCCCTGCCCACATCCTGACATCCCCCAGCTATGCTGGCCACACCCTCTTCACAGCCCTGTTCCTACCCCACACGGGGTCCTGCCCAGGCTTCCCCCAAGCATAAGTCAGTCCACAGTGAGCCATGCACAGCGTGGGTGAAGGTGTGGGAGGCTGGAGAATCAAGACCCTCCCCAATCCCTATTTCTAACATCAGAGGGTCAAAAGGCAGTGACTCTGAACTACCCTGTCCAGCCCCTCTGGAGGAGGTGACTGGAGGGGGCCCAGCCTCTATAATCCACAGGCCTCAGGTCACCTACAGAGACGCCAGTGGGGACACTCGCATGCAAACTGGGAAGCCCTGCGAGTCCTGTGTCTCCCCTCTTGGGGAGAATGGATTCATGAACTTTCAAATCATACAACCCTCTGAGTGACCCCAAGTGGCTGCTGTCACACTGTCCAGGTGAGCCTCACCCTGGGGAAGCTAGAAACCCAGAAGCCCCCCAGTGGGGCCCTGTTAGCTGCAGTGTGGGAAGGAGGGATCAAGGAAGGCCCACTGACCCCCTGCTCACCCACCCCGACTCCTGCTTCAATCAGGTCTGCTCTACTTTATATCTGTTTTCTATAAAGCATTTCTGGGTGAGATTTTGTTTGAACAAAGCTTCCCTCCACTACAAACATTTTGCAAACCTCTGATCCAGCCCAGCCCCTCGTGTTAAGCAGTGGAGGTCTGCAGTCAGGTGGCCTTGGGCTAAATCCTATTTATAACGCTCCCTAGCTGGGGGTCTCTTACCCCATCTGAGCCTCAGTCTCTCTGTACAATGGAAAACGTCCCAGGTTTGCTCTACAAATTTAATTTCAGGAAAGCCGGTGCATAGTAGGTTTTCAGTGACAGTAAGAAAATTCCTTTTCGTAATAAATGAGGAACCTAAGGATGTATGGGGATGTCAGTCATCTGCTGGTCATCCGAGGGCCAGTGGCAGTGCCCCCGGGACTGTACATTGGCAGGCTAGCTCCTCCTGCATGGGCTGCCTACCCCGCCCCATCTCCAGGCCCTCCAGGGGCTGCAGCCTGCAGAGTCCAGCTGTGTGTGCAGGCCTCGGCCCCTCAGAGAGCCGCACAGTCCTGACGAAGTGTAAGCACTAACCAGGCCCGACAACTTTCAAGAGCAGAATGGGGTGGGAGGAGGGTGGCAGGCAGGAGATGGCCAATAAGCCCACACATTGTTCATAGAGCCCATCTCGGCTGTTACTGCGGCTATTTAGCATTTAGATAACGCTCTATATTTCCGCAGGGTTGGCTGCCTGGGCCTTTAGTAACCAGCCAGGGGGTTGAGATGCTGGTTCTAAGTAAAGAGGGTGGAAGCTGCCTGTCTACTGAACCTAGCCCCCTCTATCCCTCCATTCATTAACCCATCCATCCACCCACCCACCAGCCAACCCACCCATCCGCCCATCTATCCATCCTTCCTTTCAACCACTCAACACATATTAGCAAAGCCCCTAGAATATTCCATGTCTTGCACTGAGGACATGGTGGTTAGACTGGACCCCTGCCCTCAAGGTGAGTACGGTCTAGAGAAGAGACTAACATATTTGCAGTCAGTGTGATAAGTCTAAGAGGCATGGGTGGTTGAGGGACACAAGGACGAGACACCCATGCGATCCGGACAGGGAGGAGAGTGGGTGATAGCTGAGCAAAGGCTGAAGGGTAATGAATTGGCAGTAAGTGACATGGAAAGACAAAGCATCCCAGGCACAGAGAATAGCTTGTGCCAAGGCCTGGAGAGAGCTGGGCATTTTGGAGAAACTGCCAGGAGCTCAGCAGAGCTAGACCCTCAAGTGTGATGGGAGAAGGGGGTAAGAGATGAGATGCAAAGGAGGTGAGCAGGGGTCTCCACGTGAGGGGCTTCCTGGACCTTGACGAATAGTTGGCCTTCACCCTGAAGACCAGAGGCAGACTTTATGTGATTTTAAAGGACTCATCACCACCTACAGCAACATCTCCCCTGCCACACCTCCTCACTAGGGGTCATCTGCTTCTCACCTCCCAGCCGGGAGTAGCCGGGGCTCCCTTTCATTGGTACTAAGCCCAGAAAGCTTGGCTCAGGACTGCAGGGTTTGCTGTCTCCAGGAAGGTTTTCCTCTCCCCCTCCATTAACACACAGGTACCCACACCTGAGGCCACCCCATCAGCACTGTGGAGTAGTCAGCGGGCAAAGCTATCACCAAGAGGTGACTACATTCAACTCTTCCCTGAGGTTGCTGAAAGAGACATGGAGGGCAGTTTCCCCAGCAGTGAGAATGGATTCTGTTGTGATATCCAGACCCTCTCACTACCTACAGGGCCTCTGCAGACTCTTCCACCTGCCCGCTACTAACAGGAATAGTGCCCATGAAACATGTTGAAGGCACAATAATGAATGACCTGCATTTGACAGACATCCACTGAGGATCGGGCTATGGGCCTAATCCACGACCAAGGTTGAGGGGCAGACTGAATAGGGTTAGGGTCAGCCGTAAAAGATGGCATCAATTAGAACAGAAGCTCCCTGAGGGCCAAGAGATTGTCTGCCTACGTCCCCACTATAATCCCCAGGACATACAACAATGCCTCTTGCTCGATAAATAGAGAATGAATGAATGAATGAATGAATGAATGAATGTTAATCGAGCTTCGTGGCATAGCCAGGGCCCTGGCTCAGGAACAGCCTGTGTCCAGTGGTAAGTCAGTCTGAGAATCATGTTGGAGCCCTTCTGTAGTGAGCACCAGGGCCAGGGAACTGAACAAAAATCAATGGACCCCCTTGGTAGTCAAGTCTCCATCTTGATTTCCCCAGCCATGGGTCATGCTCCAGCCTCCAAACTCACTGCCACCTCCAACCCTGGAGAGCTAGTACGCCAGAAGACAACACCCATCCTTCCTAGATGTCTGGCTCATCCAACCTTCCCCCCACCCTACCCCACCACATGTAAAAGCTGGTGACATCAGGTGTCTTTGGACCTCAGGTCCAGCTGATCTGGTTGTGTTGATCTGTCAGTGCCTCCCCATCATTGTTAAGAGCAAGGCCAGCCGGGCGCGGTGGCTCACACCTGTAATCCCACCACTTTGGGAGGCCGAGGCGGGTGGATCACGAGGTCAAGAGATCGAGACCATCCTGGTCAACATGGTGAAACCCCGTCTCTACTAAAAATACAAAAAATCAGCTGGACACGGTGACGCGTGCCTGTAATCCCAGCTACTCGGGAGGCTGAGGCAGGAGAATTGCCTGAACCCAGGAGGCAGAGGTTGTGGTGAGCCGAGATCGCACCATTGCACTCCAGCCTGGGTAACAAGAGTGAAACTCTGTCTCAAAAAAAAAGAGCAAGGCCAAAAACCTTGACGTGGCAGTCAATGCCCTGCCTACCTCTGCAGACCCTGCCTTACCACCCCAACCCTGGCCCAGGCTCCGTGCTCCGGCAACAGTGATCCCCCTGCCATTTCCTACTTTCACGCCACAGCAGGCATGGTTCCCGCTCCATGCCATACCCTTTTCCTCCTTAAAAATATGGCAGATCATTACTTCTTCAAAACACGTGTCCTTAAAGAGTTGACCAATTCATTCTGACATTCCTCACTGTCACGAAGTATGGTAATGACCAATTCTGTGTTTCTCTTTCCTGCCTTTAAAAAAATCTCTGTATCCCCAGCACCTAGCCCAGGCTTGACACTCATCACCAGCACCACCACCTCCATCACTACCACCGCTGTCATCATCACCACCGCCATCGTCACCACCCCATCATTCCCACCACTGCCTCCACCACCATCACCGCCATTACTGTTGTCACAGCTGACATTCACTGAGCACTCACTGTGTGCCAGGCCCAGTGTGAAGGCATCCCCAGAAAGATCCCAATAAGATGGACGGTCCTTTATCATTATCCCCATTGTATGGATGAAGAGATTGAGGCTCCTAGACATTCAGTAACTTGTTCAGTAATTCAAATTCAAGTTGTTTCTTCCTTGTCCAAACCAGGGCAAGAGCCTGGAGCCCAGGCAGTCAAAAAATTCCTTACAACATTGGTTCTGTTTGACTTTGGACTGTATTGAAGAGGTCAACCACTTAGAGAGCCACTAATACCTGTGGACTCCAGACACTGCCTCAGGTACCACATCTTAGGATGAGGACCTTTGGGGCAGAGCTAGTGAAATGCCATCTGCCCCCTGACCCCCAACCCCTGCCCCACCCCTGGGCTCAGATATAGCACCAGGCAGCTGACCTGCAGAGCCACTGATGAGGGGCCCAAATCTACTTCATACGGCCACACCAGGTGCCACTCACCTCCAGAAGGGTGGATCCCAGCAGCAGCCAGCTCCTGGGGCAGTTTGATAGATTCTACAGGAAAAGAAAACCTCCCAGTCAGCCAGCTGCCACTTTCTGCCTCTCTCAACGTCTCTCCTTTACCCACTAGGCTGGAGAGAGATGAGGAGATTCCTGGTGATGTCACCCTCCTGCCCAGAGTCCCAGCTTTCCCTAGTGTTGTCCCCTCCATGTGCACAAGCCCACCGAGGCCTTGGCAAGATGTCCTACCCACCCATGAACCTTACCCACACTCTAGCCCAAGCACTAGGAAAGGGCTTTATCCCAGTGCCCTGCCAGTCCCCCGAGACAGGCAGGGCGGCTCCAGGGACAGCTCCCATACCTCACGACAGCACCAATAATCCCTTCATTTCAGACAGCACTTGACAGTCTATCACTCACCTTCACACACATTTTCTCAAGAATCTTGGGGCCCGCTTCCTCCCAGAATCAGAGCCTATTACAGAAGCATCTGATGATCATGCTTAGGGTCTGGTGCCTTTCACCGACCCTCACATTGCACAGTGGTGATCAGAAGAACAATAAAAATAGAAGCCATCCTTATGAAGCTGGGCATGTTCCAAGTGCCTTGCAAGTATTCGATCATCTCATTCACACACAAACCTATAAGCTAGAAACTCTTATCATCTCCATTTTACAGATGAGAAGACTGAGGCTCAGAGAGGCTCATGGTGTCTATAGGCCTCCCAGCTAGAAGGTGGCAGGACCAGGATTACTTATCTATATCAGGAGGGGAAATGCCTTCTGCAGGTTTCATGTGTCCCGATAACACTCCCACCCACTAGCTGTGTACCCAACCCCTCTCCCACAGTTTCCCTCTCTCCCCTCCCCCAGCCTCTGATTGGTGAGTCCGGAGGGGGCACCCCAGATGCATGAGATGCCCACCCTCCTCTGCCTGCAGAGGGCACTGCCTGGCCCAGTAAACGGGTTAGAACTGGCACTGCCCACTCTGCCAGGGTCTGGGCAGTAGGAGGCCTGCTGAAGACCAAGTCAGACAGCTTCATCAGCAATCAGAATGATGTCTGATCTCCCTTTCTCTGACTCAGGCATCTGTCTCTCAATTCGTTCTAAACTTGGGCAAGTAACAAGTTGTTTGCTGTCTGCCCAGTAATTACAAACACAGAAATAAATAAATAGATTGTGTTTGCCCCTATTGGAATTCACTACCTTCTAAATATATCCCATTCTAAACATAAACTTTGCCATGCTCTTACGCTCACCTCACATTTCACTGAATGTAGAAACAGCAGTATTAATAAGAAGGCAGACCGCGGCTGCTTGGTGTCTGCAGTGCGCCAGGTGCCACGGCGCTCTTCTCACACTTCATTTCACAATTCCCATACAAGGACGCCCTCTTGGCCCCGTTTGGCAAATGAGGACATTTCAACCCCATCAAGGCTTTCCCAAGGACACACTGCTGACAAGTGATGGATCTGAATTTGTAGAGGTTCAAGAGTACCTCCCAAAATTCATGTCACCTGGAACCTCAGAATGTGGCCTCATTTGGAAATAGGATCTTTGCAGGTCATCAGTGAAGTGAAAGTCATACTGGATTAGGGTGGCCTCTAAATCCAATGACTGGTGCTTTTTTTTCCCCAGATGGCATCTTGCTCTGCTGCCCAGGCTGGAGTACAGTGTCGTGATCTTGGCTCACTGCAACCCCCGTCTCCTGGGTTCAAGAGATCCTCCTGCGTCAGCCTTCCAAGTAGCTGGGATTATAGGCACATGCCACCGCATCTGCGCTCAGCTAATTTTTGTATTTTTAGTAGAGACAGGGTTTCACCATGTTGGTCAGGCTGGTCTCGAACTCCTGACCTCAGGTCATCCACCCACCGAGGTCTCCCAAAGTGCTGGGATTACAGGTGTGAGCCACCATGCCCAGCCTTGTTTTTTTGTTGTTGTTGTTGTTTGTTTTTTCCATTTTTTAATTGAGATGGAGTCTCATTCTGTCATTCAGGCTGGAGTGCAGTGGTGTGATCTTGGCTCACTGCAACCTCCGCCTCCCGGGTTCAAGTGATCCTAGTTCCTCAGCCTCCCAAGTAGCTGGGACTACAGGTGCACACCACCATGCCAGACTAATTTTTGTATTTTTAGTAGAGATGGGGTTTCACCATGCTGTCCAGGCTGGTGTCAAACTCCTGACCTTGTGATCTGCCCACCTCAGCCTCCCAAAGTGCTGAGATTACAGGCATGAGCCACCACGCCTGACCTGACTGGTGTTCTTAAAAGGAGAGGAAGACTTGTGGAGACACAGAAACCAAGGAGAAGGCCATGTCACCACAGAGGCAGAGACTGGCGTGATGCAGTGACAAGCCAGGGGACGCCAAGCATTGCCGACAGCCCCCAGAAGCTGGAGAGACCAAGAAGTATTCTCTCCTGAAGCCTTCAGAGGGAGCATGGCCCTGCCCATACCTTTATTTCAGACTTCCAGTCCCCAGAACTGAGAGAGAATTAATTTCTATTGTTTTAAGATGCCCAGTTTGTGGTATTTTGTCACGGAGTCCCCGGAAACAAATACAGAATCCAAGGGTGACTATTCCGATGCCTCCTCCATGCAATCTTCCCTTTCCACAGTTAGAGTCACACAATTATCTCTTTGTGCCATCAAATAAGTATTTCCTGACAGTCAGTGGGTGCCAGGGGACTGAGGACATAGAGAATATATGCCCCTCACTCAATGGGCGCACACAGCAGACACTGACTATCGAGCTCCCTCCTGTCCTGGGTGCCGGCTTCTGGTGGGGAATAGGCAGGAAGAGGCTGGATGGACTTTGTCAGGTCTTGCTTTGGAGTCTTGGCCACTCTCTGGCTGCATGGCCAAAGGCAAGTCACAGCTCACCTCTCTGAACCTCCATTTTCTATCTGTAAAATGGGGGCAGTTATACCAATTTGCCTTCTTCAAATTAGGCAAGGGACATGGAAACAATTTGGACACAGTGTCCAGCTGCAGGACAGGGTGGGTGTGTGCATCCCTGAGCATAAGTGTGAAACACTACACTTCTGAAAGGGGAAATTAGCTCCTAGTGGCCAGTAAGTAGAGCTTGGTTCCTCTCATTCTTTGCACCTTTCTGTGTGCAGAAATACTTCTTGGGAAATGCAGAAGAGGAAGAAAGAGGACATGACCGTGGAGGGTGTCCAGGCTGCGAAGTTATGCCCTGGGTACATCCGTGCCCTCCCCGGATACCAGTGCCTTTGGAAGCACAGAGCCATCCTCAAAGGGCATCTTGAACCTCAAATAGGCAGAGCCAAGAAGGAAAAGAAAGTCCCACGGGAAGAAGGCACATTTGCGTCTGTCCCCAAGTCCTGCCACCCTTGGCTGGCGGATTTGTTTCTCCTGCCTTGGCTGCCAGCATCGGTCATGCCAGGGACTGTTCAGCAGCCCCGATCGGTAGATCAGAGGCTATGTCTGATCACTGCCATCAGCTTCCAGTCAAGTAGAGGGGAAAAAAGACCCACAAGATCAAACAAGACTCCTTTGAAAACCGCTGTGTTTTTAAAGGGGAAGCCTTGGAGTACAGGCACCAGAGCATGAGCTGGTGACTGCCTTGAGTTGGAAGCATTTTCCTTGCAGATTCTGGGAGGATGGAGAGAATGGGGGTGCCAGGAGTGCTGGAGGGGGGGCGTGTGCAGCCCACAGAGGGGGCTTGGCAGCTCATGGTGCCACTAAGCCAGGTCTGAGCAGGGCACCCCACTTCAGAGCCTCTGAACCACCACTGGGCAGGCCAGCCTCCAGGGCCCCTCACGGAGGTCACACTGTCCTGTCTACAGGGCTGGTAACTTGCCCTCATGGGAGTGTGACTTCACTCCCTGAATCAGAGTCCAAAGGAAAGATGGATGTGGCTGGCTCAGCCCCTCAGGGACTCATGAAAACTCACCCCTAAGTAGACCAGGCAAAAATCATGCGGGTGATTTAATTCAATCCCATTCAACCACTATTTATGAAGTGAACAGAGAGCAAAAGATGGAAGCTAAGAACAGGAACTGTGGAGCCAGGTGGACAGGGTTTGAATCCTAGCCACAATGCTTGGACAAGTCACTCAGCCTCTCTGAGCCTCGGTTTCCTTATCTGTAATATAGGAAGGATAATAGCACTTTCTTCACAGGACTGCATGAGCATGAAATTAGTTAATAATTGTAACACACTTGGCTGGGCATGGTGGCTCACACCTGTAATCCCAGCACTTTGGGAGGCCAAGGTGGGCAGATCACCTGAGGTCAGGAGTTCGAGACCAGCCTGGCCAACATGGCGAAACCCCACCTCTACTGAAAAATATAAAATTAGCCAGATGTGGTGGCACGTGCCTGTAGTTCCAGCTACTTGGGAGACTGAGGCAAGAGAATCGCTTGAACCCGGGAGGCAGATGTTTCAGTGAGCTGAGATCACCCACTGTACTCCAGCCTGGTGACAGAGTGAAATTCCACCTCAAAAAAAGAAAATTGTAAAGCACTTTAAGTCATTCAGGTATATAGTAAGTGCTAAATAAGTGCTCCGTAAGGGTTTGATAAATGAGGCAGTGTGGGGCAGTGGTATGGACACAGGCCCTGGACATCTTACCAGGTGCTCACACACAGACAGCTAGGGCTGGAGAGAGGAAATGCCTGCTTCACAGGGACATAGCTCAAAAGCTATCAAGGCAGGATTTGAACCCAAAGAGCCCAATTCCAGAGACCTCCCTCCCTTCATCTCTAATGATTCCTCCTGTTCAGTTCAGTATTTCCCCCCAGGGAGCCGAGCCCACAGCCTGGTGCCTGGAAGACACTCTGTAAATGCCAAAGGAATGAGAGCCCAGAAATGGCATCAACAGCCCTTCTTTCGCTCTTTATGTGACCTTGGGCATGTGACACCGTCTGTCTTAAGTGTCAGTTTCTTTGTGTAAAAATATGTGTCTGAATATCCAATTCACAGGGCTGTTGGTGGGAACCAAATGAAAGCTTAGATGCAAACACCCCCGGTGGCGTGTCTGGCAGTCTGTGTTAAATAAATCTCATCTTGATTTTATTTCATTTCCTGGATTCTGTGTTCAGTTCTACCCAAAGACCCACAGAGAACACAAGAGAAGGAGGAAAATAGATTCTTGTGCTGAATGACTTTGCACAAGACAAGAAGTAGGAAGCTGTTTGCTTAGAGGACAAGCTACTATTAGGTGTTGAAGCAGAAGCCCCCCGGGAGTTCAGAGAGCACCCTGTGGACAGCAGCAGTCTGGAGGGCCTCTGGGTGGAGGTGTTTAAAAGAGCCATCCACCTCATTATCTGCCACACGGATCACGTTCCCATTAAGCAAGGCTGGACTGGCGATGTGGGTGAGGACATGAAAATGCTGCCTCAAGGTTTGAAACCCGCTGCCTCTGAGGGAGAGAAAGAGGTTCTCATCACTTCCCTCCGATCAAAGGATAGGGGATGGCAGCGGAACCAACCAGAGTGCTGGCAGCGGGCAAGGCTGAGCGAGTGATGTTCAAAACCGCGCTCTCTGGGCACAGACATGGATATCCTTTCAGAAGGTGCCCTGCGTGGATGTGAGGGAGAACAAAAGGACGGAGGAGAGAGAAAATGCTCAGCTGGGAGAGTCAACCCAAGGCCCAAATGAGCCAGTTCCACGATGCTCCAGCAGGAAGGAAATCTGAGCATCACCAAGTCACATGTTTCATGCCTGGGTAGTTCGGCAAGGTCATTCCATCCAGTCAAACCCTCCATAAAACCTGTGTGTCCGGCACCCTCACTGAATCAGGAGAGGACTCTGATACTCGGAGTTTCCGGGCACTGCTCAAGTTCATGGCAATGGACAAATGCCCAGAATCTTGTTCCCTCCCTAAGCTGCAGTCCATGTGCAATTAACTCCACCCTCGGCCCCATGAGTGAACATGTGCTGCTACCCCTCCTACAAACACAGTAATTCATCCTGGTATGAGCTCACAGATTTAACTGATGAGATACAAAGTCCGGGACTCCATTAAAACTATTAAGAGGGTGGTATCTTTTCTGCTGGTCTTGAACCTAGGACCCTCTGGACTTCTAGTTATTCTAGAGTTGCTGGCAGCTATGTTGCCATCCCATAGGCCTGAAGAATGAAGCCAGTAGAGAAGCAAGCAGAAGAGACAGCTGGAGAGAGAAGAGGTCCTGATGAGATCTGTATTAGTCAGGGAAATGCTAGCTGCTGTAACAAACCCTCAAATCCTAAATAATAAAAATTTATTTATTGGCCATGGTGGCTCAGGCCTGTAATCCCAGCACTTTGGGAGGTCAAGATGGGAGGACTGCTTGAGCCCAGGAGTTCAAGACCAGCCTGGGCAACATGGTGAGACCTCATCTCTATTAAAAAAAAAATTTTAATTAAAAAATTAGCTGGGCATGGTGACATGCACCTGTGGTCCCAGCTACTTGGGAGGCTGCAGTGGGAGGATTGACTGAGCCCAGAAGGCTGAGGATGCAGTGAGCTGTGATTGCACTACTGCACTCCAGCCTGCGCAACAGAGTGAGACCCTGTCTCAAAAAAAAACATATTTTCTGCTCACATAATAGTCTTACATGAGTCTCTCTGGTAATTCAGGGTCCAGGATCCTTCTACCTTGTGCTACACCATCTCTTGCGCCTTGGAGATCCTCTTAAGCTCCTTGGTCTGGAAGTGAGTCACATGCCACCTCTACCGTTTTCTATTGGTGAGAACTGGTCATGGTCACACCTAAATACAAGGGATGCTGGGAAATGTAGATCCTGGCTGGCTGGGAAGCTGCATCTAAGCAACAGGCTAGACCGTGACAGAAAGAGCCTGGGCTCTGGATGACCAGCCAGCCACCTCCACCTCCATGTCACGGAATGCTTCCCCATGGCAGCTCCTGGAGCCTGGTTCACCCCTGATCTCCCTCATTTACATAAGTTATTAAATTTTCTATTCCTACTTAAGCCAGTTTAGGCTGAATTTTTCATTATTAGTGCCCAGAGAGATTCCTGCAGCCCATTTGTGCAGATCAGACTGACCAGTGCCCGTCCTAGGATACCCTACAACATCCCCCAGCAAAGCTCCAGGGAATCAACTAATAATGCAGCCATCCAAAGGAAGAAGGGTGTTAGATATAGTGAACCCCAAATTTCTCTTCAAAGAATCAGTATGTGAGTATGTTCAGCTCTCTTATTCTTTAATTCTCTATTTTAAAGTTTAACTTCCTTGTAGTTCCAGTAAACAATTTTCCCTACCGGTTCTAATCAGTAGTTCACATCCGTTGCCCCGGCCCCTGGCTCCGTCCTGACTCATCCCAGTCACCTGCTCCAGTCACCTGCTCTGGCCACCTTCTTTGACCTCAGTCACCCAGGCTACCTGCTCTGACCCGCCTGTAACCATCCTTCCTGCCAAACTACCCACCCTGCCACTCCAGCTCAGACCCCTGCTCTCTTTAAAATAGCCAGTCGGGATTAGTCTAGCTTGTGTGATCTAACCCTAGGAGAATGACAGCAGTAGGGGCGTCCCCCATCAGGCATAAGTACACCTTCCCCTCCTTGTCCAGGTGTGCACTCACCATTGTTCCATCTGTGAGCCACACCCTTCTATAGAAGTAAATTGCCTTGCTGAGGAAATTTACATTAGAGTGCTACTTCTTTTGCAGCATTAAAAATTCTACTTATAACAAGGAATGGTCAAGACCATGTGCTCCCAGAGAGAAGAACCACAGACTGTCTGTCCACGTTATTTGTTGTGTCCTCACAAAGAAGAATGTTAAAGGGGTCAGCTTGGGCCGGGCGCGGTGTCTCACACCTGTAATCCCAGCACTTTGGGAGGCCGAGGCAGGTGGATCACGAGGTCAAGAGATCGAGACCATCCTGGTCAACATGGTGAAACCCCATCTCTACTAAAAATACAAAAAATTAGCTGGGCATGGTGGCATGTGCCTGTAATCCCAGCTACTCAGGAGGCTGAGGCAGGAGAATTGCCTGAACCCAGGAGGTGGAGGTTGCGGTGAGCCGAGATTGCGCCATTGCACTCCAGCCTGGGTAACAAGAGCGAAACTCCATCTCAAAAGCAAAAAAAAAGGGGTCAGCTTAGGGACAGAACTTCAGGAAGAACACCAGGAAGTTTCTTCACTCTCTGCATTTTATTAGCATCTAGGCCAGGGTTGAGTAGAGTGATATTAAAATAAGTCCACAAGTTATTTGGCATCCTTCCCTTCCGTGGAGACAGATTTTTCTCTTCTAGAGTGTGAGCTGTGCTTGGCACCTTGCTTCTCATATATAGGATGTGGTGGAAATGACCAACCGTGACTTCCAAGGGAAGATTACAAAAGGCATGTGGTTTCTGTCTTTCTGTCTCCCTCGGACCCTGTGCTCCGAGGGAAGTCAAGTAACATGTTGTGAGGAAACTCAACCAATCCTAAGAAGAGATACACGTGGTGAGGAATAAGGACCTCCTGCCAACAGCCATGTGAGTGAACCCTCTCGGAAACAGGTCCCTCAGCCCCGGCCGAGCCTTCATATGACTGCAGCCCTGTTCAGTATCTCGACTGCAACTTCATGAAAACCCGGAGCTAGAACTTCCCAGCCAAGCTCCTCCTGAATTCTTGACCCATAGAAACTATGAGATAATAAATGTTGGTTGCTTTAAGCCAGTAAGTTCTGGGGTCATGTGTTACATGGCAACAGATAACTAGTGCAGCTGAGGGGATAATGGAGTAAGAGCTCATGCCTTGATAGCACTGAAGAGTCCACAGATACATGTTGGCTGACCGTAGATGACTATTACAAAATATACGGCTTCTGACAATGCAGACTGACTTACACAAATTCACACTCCTCATCAATACAGAAGCCAGTGATTCAGCTAAGTCCATCACCAGTAAGAGGGCTAGTCTGAAACACGTTAGATGCATTTTTTTTGTCATTAAACAAAGGATAACGTTATATGAACTGGGGCAAGTTATTAAGTTGAAACCACATGAAATATCCAATATACAACCATTTTCTGACCTACAAAAATGATAACCTCATATGGTTCAACCCGACCCTTCACCTCTTTGTGAAATAGAGGTCATGATTCTCATGGTAAGGATTAAGCTGATAACCAGAATGACATTGCAAACCACAGATGGGCTGCCCAGAACAACAGGACGACAGCGAGTACCTTGCCGAGGGCGTAGAAAGAAGCTAGTGGGGAGAGGGAACAGAGAATGGAAGTAAGGATCTGCCGGTTGTTGGAAAGGCGAGATCTGCCCTTGTCTCCCAAATAGAGAATTGGGACCTGAAGGTGGCACCTCAGTCTTCCTCCCTGTGTAATAGGAATAGCACCTGCATGGTGCCTTTCCTGAGCCAGGCTTGCTTTTCTGGCCCATCTCTGGCCTCCTGGAGGAAGAAGACAGAAAGGTCAGGAGGCTGAGTCCCTGCTGCTGGGCCTCACAGCCAGCAGGAGGACGGGAGGGAGGGGGAGGAACTTCCTTGCTGAAGCAGGCCTCATCCCAGAGGCTGGATTTGTCAGGATTGTTCCAGCAAATGGCTCAATTCCCTCTGGTTTTTGTAGTACAAACAATCCTAGACAAGTCTTACAGGGAGGGGGGAAAAAGAGCAATTTGTGTGGAGTAAAAAAGGCGAAGCATTGAGCGTGGCCTTGCAAGCTATTTGCATTTCTAAACGAGAAACCAACGCTGTGCAGAGTGACTGTCACTTAGTTATCTTGTTAACTCCCGCCTGCCTGGGGCAGGCAAGACAGCAGGCTCTTAGCTCCCGGAGAGCCTGGGGCACAGAGGGAGAGGCAGATAGATGGCTGCCCTGAAGACCCGAGTTCAAGGTTCAAGTCCAGCTTTGCCACTAAGAATGAAGCTGTCCCTGTGTCATCTCTTTAGTTACCCCTCATCTCTGCAAAATGGGAGGAGGGGTGGATTAGATGACTACTGAGGGACTTCTAGAAGTAGCAGTCCACGGTTATAACTGAGAGTCCAGAGACCTGCACCTATTCTAGCTGTGAACCTGGCATTGACTTACCAGGTGGCCTGAACAAAACCTCTGACTCCTCAGAGCTCAACATGGAAGGCATCTGTGGTATGAACTGGTTCAGCCTCTGACTCCCCCTAAACTCCTCCCTGGCATCCCTGAAAGATGACCATCTGGCTTTTGTTGGAATACCTCCAAAGATGGGGAACTCACTTCCCTGTACCAGGAATAAGACATCCATTCTATTGCCAGCTAGCTCCACAAGTTACAAAGTCTTTCCATAGACATGAGTTCAAATCCACCTTCATGAAACCTCTGCCCAAAAGGAAGTCCAGGAAAGCCCAGTAGACAGAATCTGACAGGTGTGTGTGCCCATCCCAGCCAGGTGAGCTGCAGAGCCTTCATCCCTCTGGGTCTTGGTTTCTTCATCTGTGAAATGGAGACAATAACTCTGCTCACCTCTCAGGGTCGTTGTGAAGAAGCTTCGAGCTGGTTACTCAGCATGCTGCCGGCTATATGGCAGTTGCCCAAGGATGTCAGCTGTGTTAGTAGCGATCGTACACTGGAGGTCTCCACCAATGTCCCCACCCTGACACTCAGACATATGATATTCATAAGTGGGGAGAGGGAACAGAGAATGAAAGATTTGCCAGCTGTTGGAAACTTGAGATCTGCCCAAGTCTCCCAAATAGAGAATTGGGACCTAAAGAGGGGACCTCAGTCTTCCCACCTGTGTAATGGGAACAGCATCTCTGCATGGTGACTTTCCTGAGCCAGGCTTGCTTTTCTGGCCCATCTCTGGCCCTGGGAGGAAGAACACAGAAAGATCACTTATTCACTTATTCATGCAGATATAATCTGCAGCCAGGGAGGAGGGCTAGCGGCTACAGGCAAGCCCCCAAGAGTCCCTTAACTGTAACTCAGCCGTTTCTGTACTTCCCAGAAAGCCCATGAGTGCAAGTGAGGGCATCTGGGGATAGCCTAGCCTCTAACTTTTTTCTAAGGCAAATCATTCATGTACATTGGCACTTGTGGTGGACTGAACATCAGTCATCATCCTTCACGCCCTCCCCCTATAAAAGTATACCTCCACACCCTTTGTCGTGGACGCTCACAGAACCACCCATTAGAAAGACCAGAGTGACTTTCTTCCTTCCCCACGGATATTGGGTGTGGCCATGTGATGTGATCTGGCTGAGGGCTTGTGGATGGGAGCAACGGTGTGCCAGTTCCACGACAAAGCCTGTATCGTGCGCCCTGTTTCCGCTCACTCTCTCGTACCCCGGTAATCCAGCCTGAGAAGAGCATGCCCTGGCAGCTGCTGCCCCTCAGCCCAAGTCCCAGAAGGAGCACAGGGGAAGCAGACCTGAGCCCAGCCCGCAGCCTGGAGCCCAGCCCACCTGACCTGCAGGCAGAAACAGAGCCATAGGACAGGCCCATGAACCCTAGTCCTGTGAACTTGAGAAGAAATGCTTATCATGGTATCCAGCTGAGTTTTGGGGGGATTTGTTATGCGGTCCTATTGTGGCATGATCTGGTGCCTTATTATCCATCGGTAGCAGGTGACTTACAGTACCCCAACTTACTGAGACACCTGCTGAGTTCCACAACCACTGCCGAACACCCAGGCTTCATGTCCAGTCCTTCGGAAGAACAAACAGTTGCTTGTAGCATGTTCCCAGTCTGATGGCAGAGAACAAAGTTCCCTTGAAAATATCCACGTCCATCCGGCAAACTTAAACTTACATGGCAGCCCTTCATCTCCTGGTTCTGGTGCATCCCAACCTCAGGCCCTGGACTTCAACATTCACATTGATATCATCAGAAGGATGAGAGAACTTGTGGAAGTCGATTGGTTCGTTTGGAGAATCGCGGCACAATCCCTCCTGGGTGTCCCAGCAATTTCCAGTGAATGTTCACATCCAATAGGTGGGAGTCCAGCATCCTGAACCAGGACCCACGGGAGAGCCCAAGGAAGGAGGAAAAGTCGGGATCTCCGCCCTGCAGGACCTCCCAGGCTGATGAGGCAGGCAGGGCAGCAAAGCAGAGGGTCCTCTCAGCCACGCTGAGTGACCGTCCCCCACCCACAACTCGCTGTGGTGCCTGTTCAGCACCACAGCTGCCAAACCCATTTCATTCAATTCTGCAAAGAGCTCAGAGCACCCCGAGTGGGGGTTCCAATGGTGCCAACTTTGGGTGTTCATATCTTGTATGGCCCCCTCCCACATCGCGCCAGGGTTGTTCTCTGTGACCAAGAACAAGGGGTGGCACAATACTTCTAAGACAGCATTGATATGATACCATATTTGTTCTGTGACTGAAGGAACAGGTTATGGTGTGATACCCTTAAGGTTATAAAAGACATTGCTATCCTTACCAAGATCCCTGCTTGTTTGTAGAAACGAACAAGCAGATCCCTAAATGTATATGGAAATGCTGTAAAGAAGTAGAACAGCAAAAACAGTTCTGAAAGAGAACAGAATGAAAGGACTTATACTACCTGATTTCAAAACTTACTATAAAGCCACAGAAATCAAGATAGTGTGATATTGCCACAAAGGTCGGCACACAGACCAACAGAACAGAATGAAGAGTCCAGAAATAAATCCTCACATTTCTGGTTAATTGATTTTCAACAAAGGTCCTAAGACATTCCAGTGGAGAAACAACCATCTTTTCAACAATTGGTGGTAGGATAATTGGATATTCACATGTTAAAAAAATCAACTGACACCTTTACCTCACACCATACACAAAAATTAACTCAAAATGGATTCTAGGCCTAAAATTTGGAACTAAAACTCTAAATATTTTAGAAGGAAACATCAGAAAAAAAAAATTTACAACCTTGGGTTGGACAAAGAGCTCTTATATATGACAGCAACAGCATGATTGATGTAAAGAAAAATTGATAAATTGGACTTCATTAAAATTAACCACTTTTATACTTTAGAAGATACCACTAAGAGAACAAAAAGAAAAGCCACAGACTGGGAGAAAATATTTGCAAATCATATATCTGATTGTGGGCTTATAACCAGATTATATAAAGAACTTCAGCAGGGCACTGTGCCTCACGCCTATAATCCCAGCACTTTGGGAGGCCAAGGCAGGTGGATCACCTGAGGTCGGGAGTTCGAGACTAGCCTGACCAACATGGTAAAACCCCATCTCTACTAAAAATACAAAAATTAGTCAGGCATGGTAGTGCACACCTGTAATCCCAGCTACTCGGGAGGCTGAGGCACAAGAATCACTTGAACCTGGGAGGCAGAGTTTGCAGTGAGCCGAGATTGCACCACTGCACCCCAGCCTGGGCAACAAGAGCAAAACTCTATCTCAAAAAAGAAAAAAAACTTTGATAACTTAGTAATAGGACAAAAAATTACATAGGCAAAAGATTTGAATAGATATTTCATTAAAGATGATACACAAACAGCTAACAAGCACATGAGAAGATGCTCAACACAATTAATCATCAGGGAAATGCAGATGAAAACCACCATGAGATGCCACTACACATCTGCTGGAAAGACTTTAATCAAAAAGACAGATAATACCAAGTGTTGAGGATACGGAGGAAGCGGAACCGTTGTGCATTGCTGGTGGGAATTTAAAACGGAAAACAATTTGGCAGTTTCTTATAAAAGATAAACAATAATTTATCAAGACCCAGCAAGTCCACTCCTAGGAATCGACCCAAGAGAGGTGAAAACACATCTACAGAAAGATTTGCATGTAAATGCTCATCGCTATGTTATTCATCACAGGCAAAAACTGGAAATAATCTAAATGCTCATCAACAAACGAATGGGTAAACAAAATGTGGTATATCCATTCAACGGGATGCTACTTGGCAATTAGAAGAAAGGAGCTCTTGATCCCTGCAACAACATGAACGAACCTCAAAAACGTTTTGCTAAGTGAAGGAATCCAGAAAGAAAACATTGCCTATTCTATGATTCCATTTCAACGAAGTGACTAGAAACCCGTACAGATAGAAAGCAGAACAGGCCAGGCACAGCGGCTCATGGCTGTGATCCCAGCACTTTGGGAGGCCAAGGTAGGAGGATCACTTGAACCCAGGAGTGTGAGACCAGCCTGGGCACAGAGGGAGACCGCTTCTGTACAAAACAACATTTAAAAATTAACCGGGTACAGTGGTGCATGCCTGTAGTCCCAGCTACTTGGGAGGTAGAGGCTGGAAGATCCCTTGAGTCCAGGAGGTAGAGGCTGCAGAAATCCATGGTCATGCCACTGCACTCCAGCCTGGGCAACACAGCAAGACCCTGTCTCAAAATAAAAATAATTTAAAAAAAAAAAAAAAAAAAAACAGAAAGCAGAAGAGTGACTGTCTAGGCTGAGAGTGGGAATGGGTATTTACTATAAGTGGGTACAAGGAAACATTTAGGGATGATGGGAATGTCCTAAAAGTGGTTGTGGTGATGGCTGCACAACTCTGTCAATTTATTAAAACCACTGGTGGGGGAAAGACGTCGCAGCTGCCACCTGCATAGCTCTCTCGCTTTCTTCACCATTTGTTGCTCACTGCTGTGTCGCTGTGTCACGTGTAGCCCTGTGGAGACACCTGCATCCGCATTACAGAGGTACAGAGACTGAGGCCCAGGGGTTTGGTCTAAGATAGTACAGTGTAGCAAGGGATGGGGCTGGGGCTTAAACCAGCCTGAGCCCAGAGCTGTGGTCTTTCCACCACACTTCACTAAGCCTCCGGAACCAGGCCCTAAGGGAGAGCCCAAGGAAGGAGGAAAAGCTGGGATCTCTGCCCTGCGGGACCTCCCAGGCTAATGGGGCAGGCAGGGCAGCAAAGCAGAGGGTTCTCTCAGCCACGCCTCGTGACCATCCCCCACCCGCGGCTCCCTGTGGCTCCCGTTCAACACCACAGCTGCCAAATCCATTTCATTCAATTCTGCAAAGAGCTTGGAGCACCCCGAGTGGGGGTTCCTGCCTCTCCCTCGAAGCGGAGAGCAGCGAAATTGGACAGTAATGTGTTGTCGTTCAAATATTTCAGCTGGAGCGAGGGTGAATTATGAAGCCGTCCCACTTTATTCAGTGTAGCATCTTTCATAAGAGCCGTGTCTCAGAGACACTTTGGAGAAGGAAATAATAAATAATTGCCCAACGGGACAAAGCGTAAGATGAAAAGCTCCAGGCTGTTGGGGAGGGGAGGAGAAACTCTGACTTGAGCTGGTGCGTCCAGGGAGCCCAACCTGGGCCCTGGGCCCCAGCAAGCAGAGCTTTGGGCTTGAGTGCTGGGTTCTGGATGCTTCTGCACCTCTGAGGGGCAAGGCCACAGGGCCCCCACACCCCTGGACTCCACAGAAATGCCCTGCTGTCAAGGAGTCCTAGAGCTCCCTCCACCAGAGCTAGGCCCCGTGGAAAAATGACCTTCTTGTAAAGACAGGGTGCTCACTCTACTCTGAGCTGCCAGTCAAGGCACAGGTCCTCGCTCTGACCCACAGAGCCCTACACAATCTCACTCCCATTACTCCCCTGACCTTCTCCGATCCCTAAAACGCTGCTCCTCCTGCACCAGCCCCACTCACCTGCTTGCTGTTCATTCAACATGCCTGCCCCAGGGCCTTTGGACTAGCTGTTCCATCTACCCGGAACACTCTTCACTCAAACACCCATATGGTCAACTCCCTCACCTCCTTCAAGCCCTTGCTTATATGTTATTAGGTTGGTGCAAAACTCATTGTGGTTTTTGTCACTGTTCATCTCATCATTCATTGCAAAAACCACAATGACTTTTGCACCAACCTAATACTTCCTTGCTTAGGCCTTGTGTTGGTCTGCTTCGTGTTGTTATAAGGAATACCTGATGCTGGGTAACACAGAAAAGAGGTTTGTTTGGCTCACAGTCCTGCAGGCTGTACACGCATGGAGTTAGCATGTGCTCAGCTTCCGGTGAGGCCTCAGGAAGCTTTTACTCCTAGCAGTATGTGGAGAGGAAGCAGTTATATCACTTGGCGAGAGAAGGAACAAGAGAGAAGGGAGGAGGTGCCAGGATCTTTTAAACAACCAGCTCTTGCATGAATGAATGAAGTGAGAACATACCCATTATCATGAGGATAGCACCAAGCCATTCATAAGGGATCCACCCCCATGACTCAAATACCTCCCCCGCCAGGCCCCACTTCCAGCACTGAGAATCACATAGCAACATGAGATGTGGAGGGAGCAAATATCCAAATTATAGTAGGTCTGCTATTACTGCCCCATTTAAAATTCCTTACCTGCTCTGTCCACATTTTGCTTACCTATTTATTTGTTGATGGATGTTTCCATTGTTTCTGCTTTTTGCCTGTGATGACACCTCTCACCTCTTGCAGACACTATAACGTACATGTTATTAGGATCAGAAGCCACCTCTTACTGCTAGGTTGTAAGCACTATAAGGGCAGCCCTTTCGTTCCCACATGGTGCCTGCCACACCCTCCATGCTCTGTCAACATTTGTTGAGTGAATGATGGCATGTGCCAGCGGACCCTCAGGCATCACGCTGACAGGTGAGTACGTGCATGCTCCTACCTGTGGGTCCATCTGCAGCGCCGCACACGTGCAAACCCTCAATGCAAACTCACAGAGGCTCTCTAACTTGGAAGACCTGTCTCAAAATAGGCAAAGTCCCGGGCCTCAGCCTCCCTAGGTTTCAATCCCAGCTCTACCATGGGCTGTGAGGTCACCTTGGGCAGGCGTGTTAGCGTTCTATGCTTCCAAGTCCTCATCTACAAAAAGGGGAGAATCATGATTACTGCTACCCTGTTAGGTAGAAACTAATTATTATGTCCATTGTGCAGATGGGAAAACTGAAGCATAGAGAGGCAAAGAGAGAATGAAATAGTTGCAAAACACCTATCATCCCTCAAGTGTTTGCTGAGCCTAGAAATTAAAACAGAGAGGACACAGGAGGCAGAAGAAGGCTGGAGTAAAAACCTCTAAATAGAATAATTGACAAAATGGAATAATTTGTCCCCAAACTCTGTATGATGGAAAATCAATTTGCTGTGACAAGGTGAAGCAAGAGCCAAAGTCAGCCATGCGGACTAAAAATTACCCTCAAGCATCAGTGCAGGAAGGTCCTTAGAGGTGATCAACCCACATACCCACTTTCCAAATGAGAAATGAGGCTCAGAGAAGGAAAGCCACTTGCAGGCACTCACACAGCCGATAAGAGTGTGGAATCTGGGATTTCAACTGGCTCTGGGTGACATTTAAGCTCTTGCCTTTTTTGTTATCTGATTTCATATTGATTCATTCTCCAGGAAACCAGCTCTTCCCCAACTCCTGAGTCACAGAGGGTGCTAGAACCCTGCTCTCTGGAGGCCATGAAGAGCCCCGATCCTGGGTCAGTGCTGAGTCAGCAAAGGCACTCATAGGCCAGGAGAAGGGTTCTGTGGGGTATGGGACACGATGCTTGTGTGCAGCCCAAGTGTGTCAGTCAGATCCACAGCTGCCAGCCTCAGGGGCAGGAAGCAGAGGCCAGCGGGGACCTCCAGGAACATCCGGTTTGAGGCTTTCCAGGGACATTTCTTTCTTGCTTGCTCAGAAGCAGTGATTTCTTGTTGGGAAGTGAAGAAGATGTCTCAGCAGAGTCTGAATTTAAAATAATTAAAGCTAGTACAACCCCCAGGGCCTAATAGTAAATTTAGGACTACGTACAAGAGTGAGTTTTACATGCCAGTGGGAAGGGGAGGATGAGTCGGGCAGGGAGGGGAGCTCAGTTCTCATAGTCTCTGTTCAACAAAACTATCCTGGGTCCAGCACCAGGCAGGACAAGGGGGCCAGACCAGGCACTGGGGCACGTGGGGTTCAAGAATGAGTAAGATACAGCCTCAGTATTCACAGAGCCCATGGTCTGTTTAGAAGTAGGCCAATCCCATAGTATTGCCTGCATCTAGCCAGATGTAGCTCCCTCCACCTCAGTGATCCTCAAGGGGGCAATTTTATCCCCCAGGGTGCATTTGGCAATGTCTGGAGACATTTTTGTTTGTTGTAACAGGGAGAATGGGCAGTCAGGCTACTGGACTGTAGCGAGTGGAGGCCAGGGGTGCCCCCAAGGATCCTACAGTGCCCAGGACAGTCCCACAACGAAGACCCATCCAGCTCTAAATATCGATGGCGCTGACAATAACAACCCTACTCTACACAAGGGGTTTTGTTTTCATTTTTACTTGTTTGAGGCAGGGTCTCACTCTGTTGCCCAGGCTGGTGTGCAGTGGTGCCATCATGGTTCACTGCAGCCTCAACCTCCAGGGCTCAAGCAATCCTCCCACCTCAGCCTCCCAAGTAGCTGGGACTATAGGTGCACACCATCATGTCTGCTTATCTTTTTTACTTTTTTAATTTTTTTGTAGAGACAAGGCTTCACCACATTGCCCAGGCTGGTCTCAAACTCCTAGGCTCAAGGGATCCTCCTGCCTTGGCCTCCCAAAGTGCTGGGATTACAGGCATGAACCACCGTGCCTGGCCTAAACAAGGAGTTGTTTTTTTGTTTTTTTTGTTTGTTTATTTGTTTTTTACCAGGGGTTCTAGGACCCTTAGAAGGCCCAGGGATATTCTTCCAGAAACCGAGGTCTCTCCCTAAATTCATAAGGAAAAGTGGGGGTAGATGTAGATGTGTGTTTATGAATTTTTCCAGCCTGACAACCATTGTAAGTTTCAGTTCAGTTTTAAGGCCAGAGATCAACCTGAATTGTTCGACTGTTTTGTGCTCAGCACAGGCCACGACACAAAGTGAGCATTTGGTACACAGTTTGGATGAATGACAGGGGGACCCTAAAGACTCCCAGAAAGAGCTTGCCTCTTCTCCACGTAAGTTCTGAACAAATTGGGAAATAAGACAAAGGATTCACAGATGGAGGCCAACGTGAAGGCTAATTTAGAAAACAGAACACAGAACCGTGTGAAAAGCAAGTGGGCCTAGGCAGTGAACTCCGCAATCAAGCCGACCAGCCCAGCTTGTCACAGACAGCCCGAGGTGAGGCAGGCCACCCATCTCCCGGTCCCCTCGCAGGAACAAAGCTCATGTCTAGAGCAACACTGTCCGATAGAAACATAATGCAAGCCACATATATATTATTTTTAATTTTCATGTAGCCACATTTTTAAAAAGAAACAGGTAAAATGGATTTTAATAATATATTATATTTAACCCCATAGCTCTAAAACATTTGCATTTAAACACATAATATAAAAAAATCATTGATGAGCTATTTTACATTCCTTTTGAAAACTAGTTTTCAAATTCCAGAGTGCATCTTATGCTAACAGCACTTTTTTTTTTGAGTAAGGGTCTAGCTCTGTTGCCAAGGTTGGAATGCAGTGGCGCCATCATGGCTCACGGCAGCCTAGACCTCCTAAGCTCAAGAGGTTCTCCTCCCTAGGCCTCCCAAAGTTAACAGCACATGGCAATTGGGACTAGCCACATTTCAAATGCTAATAGTCACAAGTGGTGAGTGGCTACCACATTAGATAGCAAAACACATAGAAGATCAGGGAGCAATGCCTGCCCTCTTACGGACAGCAAGCTTTCAGGGGAAAAGCCAGATTCACCAGTCAGATCAACCACTCTACACCCCTGGGACAGAATGGAGAGCGGCCAAGAATTATACTAATTGAGCCACCTGTGAAGGAACATTGGAGTTGGAGACACATTCCTCCCAGATGGATGGATGGATGCATGGATGGATGTGGATGGATGGGCGGATAGGGGATCATTACATAGAGATGATGTGAAATCCACGTAAGACAAATCATACCAGGGCAGGGAGTCAATTTCTATTTTAAAAAGTTACAAATGCCCAAGCCTTATGAAAGAGAATATTGTGCTTTTGCTAGCAATAAGTCCTTGTCTTGAAAAAGACCAGAAACCCATCCACGGTCACCTCATCCAACCTCTGAGGGAGGAGGAAATAATACCTAAATAATAAGTAAGTCACCATTGGAAAGTTCTTGCTATATGGCAGACAGTCGAGTACTTCGCCCAGTAAAAACACAGGCTATAAGAAGAGAGGGATTTTTTTTTTGTCCGGTTGTTTATGTCTCTATCTCTAGTCCCTGCATAAAATGGGTGCTTGTATATTTTTTTGAGTTAATAAATTATTCAATTGACTCAAAAGGCTCAACAGATGAGGTCATATCATATCACTACCAAATGGTAAAACTTGAACTTGAACCCAGGTCAGTTTCCACCACCCATCTCTTGAGCAAATGATGCAGAATATCACATTTTCCCATCTGTTCTCCAGGGAGTATGGCGCCAGCTCAAACCTGTAGATTACCCACCTTGGAGACTGTCCCAGAAAAAGTTCAAAACCAAAGTGGTTTTGTCCATTTCTCCAGCTAATAACTTGGCATGATGCTCTCCCCAACCCTCCAAGTCAAAAGTGCTTGGGGGGAGGGGAAACAAACTCATTTAAATGAGGAAAAGTGGTGTTCTGGTGCAGGCTCCAGGAGCTTGTGAGAATCCATTGTCAAGTGTTCAGGAATTCTGTGAGCCTGTTGTCAAACACAGCCATTCTTTAAAAATCAGATCACATAAACTAAATACATTTTGCCTACATCTTCGTCCAGCTGAAACTTGTCCCTGTTGTAAGACTTCCTCAAAGCAATTCTTTCACGTTTTTGTTTTTTTTTTTTTTTTTTGAGATAAAGTCTTGCTCGGTCACTCAGGCTGGAGTGCAGTGGCACAATCTTGGCTCACTGCAACCTCCACCTCCCGGGTTCAAGTGATTCTCCTGCCTCAGCCTCCCAAGCAGTGAGGACTACAGGCACGTGCCACCATGCTGGGCTAATTTTTGTATTTTTAATAGAGATGGGGTTTCACCATGTTGGCCAGGCTGGTCTCAAACTGCTGACCTCAAGTGATCTGCCTGCCTTGGCTTCCCAAAGTGCTGGGATTACAGATGTGAGTCACTGCACCCAGCCTTCTTTTACTTTTGATGCTAAGACACAGGGGACTAAGTTTTGTTGGGACTGTGTTTAAAGTAGGAGAAGAGATTGAAAATCTGCACCTGAATCTCTCACTAGAGGAAAAATATCTAATTAGTGTTAACTAATAATTTGTAGCATCTGATATTAATTTGAATGCCATTTGTTCTTTGTACAATGTATTTTTCCCTATTGAATAAGAGTGTGGACTAGATCAATTCTAGTTATATTATTAATTTCAAAATTATATAATTTATCTAAACTATGAACTGTACTATACACATTGTGTTTGGTATAATTAATACAATTAATGATCATCAATAATAATTTAATAACAAATACCCATGTTCCCACTAGCAGTTTTCTGAATTTCATAATAACCCCTTGCCTTTTGTACAGTTTTGCCATCTGTGTATTACATCTTTAAAATGTCATTTTACTTTGCCTGTTCTTAACTGTAATAAATACAACGTATGTAATTCTTCAAAAAAAATTACATAATTGGCCATTAATTAAATCACTTTAAAAACAACGATGATTAAAACTCAAAAGTCATCATTTTATACTTAATTTAGTAAATTTAGTACCACCTGTGCTTTTGAGCTTATTTATGTCTTCTGTATCTGCAGGATCAAGGTACTCTAGGATATCCTACTGAGGTTCCCTTCCCAACTCCACGTTCAATGATGTCACACTGGGTGGCTTGAGATCAGACATGGCGGGAGTGTTTACATCACAGGAATTGGCAAGTGCTACAAACCAGGTCCTGTTTTTATTAATATCCCCGAGAGACCGTTACTAAACATGTGCCAGCAACGTTATGGTTACATAATCAAAGTATGGTTTTCAGATTCTCCACTAGGCCAGTACGTAACTGAGAGAAAGCCATCTTCACTCAAAAAAGGACATCTCGCTTCAGAAGCCAGCACCAGCCTTGCACTTTCTGATCCTTTCTGGGGATGCTTCCTTATGGGGGATGGGAAATTCAGCGCACATTCCCTTTGGGGCCTAGCTGACCTGTTCATCTCTGCAGGGGGCCTCTCTGACCACAGGATTCAGTCAAAGTGCTCTCCCACAGACATCCAGCTCCCTTTGGAAATATCAAAGCCCAGCCCACAAGAGTCATTACTATGCATGTCAGAGCAGGTCTCTCGTCTCTAATGAGCAGTTGGCACGATGCCCGCAGTACCATCCCAGGCCCCTGCTGAGATGAAGTTGATTTAACCATGTCCTGCTGTCTATATTGCCCACCCTTTGTCCCTGCATTTCATACTCTGAAGGATAGATCAGTGGTTGGAGTGGAGACCACGCAAAGCCAGAGAACAAAAGCAGAAGTCAGCCTCAGGAAGCATGTCTGCCCCAGCCAGCCATCTCATATATACCTTGAGAGCCATCGGATATATACGTGAGGTCTTTCATCAGTTGTGCATTTCCTCCTCAATGGAGTTTAGTATTTGTTGAGTGTCCCCTGGGTGCCATGTATGTTGCTGGGCACTTTATAGACAATCTTATTTAACCCTTCAATTATTTCACAACATAGGTATCATTAGCCCCTTTCCCATAAAAGGAAATTGAGACTTGAAGAGGTTGAGCAGCCTTCCCAAGGTCATGCAGCCAATGAATGGCTGAGCCAGAATGATAACACTCATTTCTGGCTGCAGAGTCACCTATTTTCCAGTGTTCTGTGCTTGCTGGAAATAGAGTTTCTAAAATAAACCTTGAGGAGTGAGTATGATTTCGACAATCAGAGTTCAGGAGGAGGACATGAGAGACATGGTAGAGTATCAACAAACTAACAGAAATAGGAAATGATGAGGCTTATGAAAAGCACTGAGTAGGCTTAAGGTTCACACAGGAGATGAAGGAATTAGTGTGGATGGAGGGATATATGGACAAACAGGGTGGTAAAAGGACAGGTGGATGGGTGGATGAATGGATGGGGGAATAGATGGATGGGTGAATAGGTTGGTGGGTAGATAGGTGGATGGGTGGATAGGTGAATGAGTGGATAGATGGAGAGGTGGATGGGTGGATAGGTGGATGGGTGGATAGGTAAATGAGTGGATAGATGGGTAGGTGGATGGGTGGAGGGGTGGATGGATGGATGGATGGAGAGATGGATGGGTGAAGAGGTGGATGGATGGATAGGTAGATGAGTAGATAGATGGTTAGTTGGATGGGTGGAGAGGTGGATGGGTAATTGGGTAGAGAAGTGGATGGGTGGCTTGATGAAGAGATGGATGGGTGGGTGAGTGGACAGGTGAATAGATGGGTGGGTGGGTGAGTGGACAGGTGAATAGGTGGGTGGGTGGGTGAGTGGATAGGTGAATAGGTGGGTGGGTGGATGGGTGGGTGGATGGATGGATGGATGGATGGGTGGATGGGTGGATGGATGGATGGGTGGATGGATAGATGGATGGGTGGGTGGGTGGATGGTTGGATGGATGGATGGAAGGTTGGATATGTGGATAGGTAGAGGGTGAACATGAAGTATGAGTAGATGAATGAATGGAAGAGAAAAGGTTGAAGGATGGAAAGGGAGATGGGTGTACAGGTAGACAATGAATGGTGGTGGGGAGGGGAGGGTACGGGGAAGGGTGAAGGGAGAATTGGTAGGTAGATGAATAGGTGGGACAGTGGAAAGTGAAGGGTGGGTGGGTAGATGAATGAAAGGGTGGAAAGGTGATGGATGGATAGGGAGAAAAATGAAAATGTGAGAGTGGCATTTGGATGCATGGATGAGTGTTAACATGACCATCTGGAAGGATGAACAGGTAGACATATGGAGACTGAAAATGTGGGAAGGTGGACAGTGACAGGTGGATATAGGTGAGAGGATGGGTGGGTAGGCAGGTGAGTGGGTGGGTAAGGACGGAAGGGTGTCTGGGTAGATAGATGGTAAGGTGACTGGTGATGAACACATGTGTCGGCCTGAGAGGAGAAGGAAGAGACAGGGCAGAGAAGAAATGAAGGGAAGAAAAGAGGGAAGGGCTTATCCCAGCCCACATCCACCACAGAGGTATATTCTAAGGCTCCTGGGGAAAGAAAGTCACCCTCACATCCCATCCAAGAACCAACCAAAGCCAGGCTTCCCAGGGGCCCCAAGGAACTGACAGCGAAGCTTTCTCCAGGGCTCTGTGTCTCCTCTGAGTCCCTGGTCAAGGACTAGGCTCTGTCCCAGGCTTTCCTCCACCTCCTCCTCCCTCTTCCCACCTCCCTGCCCTTGCCTCCACCACTCCTTCCACACAGCAGCATTCCCTTGGCAAGAATCTTGTTGGAGTCTAGCAGTGGGACCAGCCAGTTTGACCTTCTCTGTTCTTGGACATAATTACTGTTATCCCAGATAATCACTTTGAAATAACTCTATGTCAGTATGCACCTTTGTGCTATTTTGCCCATTTATCTGTGAGCAGCCCTGTCCTAGAGAGTGAGGATTTGGAAGGAACAGCCTGCTGGGTTGTTTCTCTCTCTCTCTCTCTCTCTCTCTCTCTCTCTCTCTCAATCTCTTCCTGCTCCCCTCCTTCCAGGCACCACACCTGCCTTAACCCTTCCCGTCACTGTTCTTGTCAACATAGACTTCAATAAACAGGATGGACAACCCCTTCAGGCTGGGAAGCAGACACCTCTGGATGGGTAAAGAGCCAGTGGCCCAGGCAGACTCTGAAGCCATACTGGACCAGATGCACATTCTGAGGACCCAGGAGTAGGTAGGGCAGGAAGGAGAGAAAATCTAAAGCCAGCAGCAAGAGCTGTACAGGCTGAATGAGGGAACCAGAGTCAGGCCCAAGAGTGAGTCCTGGGAGGAAAGTCTAATGAAGACCCTTGGGGAAACTGACCTGGAGTGGGCTATCAGGGATGGTGACTGAGATTGTCACCAAGTGTCCCCAGTGCCCCATGGTGAGTTGGCAGAGCTGGTCATATCTGGAGCATTCTAAGGCACAGGGCCACAGACGGTAGATAAAAGAACGAACCTGACCAGGAAGGGGCACTTCCTTGGGGTCAAAGAGCTGCACCCTTCAGCCAGAGGAGACTCCATCCTACAGGCCTATCTCTGAGTCTGCAGGAGGGGTGAGGGTGCAGACAAGCCCTGCCCACGGAGAGGACGCCAACCTCCCTTGTCTCAGCGCTGACTCCCCCAACCCTATCGTTTTCCTGGGAGGCCCACCCATGGCCTTCCCCCTAGGAACAGCCTGCTTGGAGAATGCCTTTGGGATGAGATAGACTTGCATCTGACCCTAGCTTCATCACGGAGTAGCTGTGTGAGCTTGAAGAAAGTGACTTAGCCTCTCTGGACCTTGGTTTCCTCATCTGTTAAGTGCGGATAATGATTATCCCATTCATACAGTGGTTGGAAGATTCAATGTGAAAACGCACAGAATTAGCCCAGTGTACAAAGCATAGCAGTTGTTTGATAAATAACAATGAGAGGAACAGTCAGCTTGGGCAGCCTTTCCTCTGCCAGCCCTGGTCGCCCTCCAGCTTCTCTCCTGCCATACCAGACCTGGGGTCTGTGACCCTCCGACTTCCCACAGGTCCCCATTTGGTCATCCTAGTATCAACAATGCCCATCGGCTCTGCCGCGGGACCTAAGCCACATATGGCAAAGCCTGGGAGTTTAAGTAGAGGGAGTGGCGAGTCACTAGGGTCAGGTGGGCTTGGAGGTCAAGGCCAGAGAAGCCAGCTCAGGGAGGGGATCAAGCAGCGTCCAGCCCTTAAGCCCGCTTGACGCATCCAAAAAGGACTGGCTCCCAGCAGCCTGGCTTGGTTCCCAGGCTACATTTCAAGACTCTCGGAGTTTCTTAGCCCTTCCCGACCTCTGCAGTCCCTGTTTGTTGCCTCTTCGCTCATCCATGGTGCTTGGCTAACGCTCCAACTTCCGCCTGCCTGGCCTGGCTCCAGCATCCAATTTGTCTGCGTTGAAAGTTGCCATGGCAGGTGACCGGGAGGCAACTGATGTGGCCATGGCAGAGAGTATTCATGACTAGGGAGCACGAGGTTACTCAAACCTGATGGCTTTTCCATTATGAGCTCTTCCAGCGGGCGTCTTCCAGCTCCTTTAATTACGTTCATTACACCTTTCCATTGCAGCCTTTAAACATGTCCTCTTGCTTTCAGTGCATGACCACTCCTGAGCAGCTCGGCTCAGCTGCCCAGGAAAGGTGCAAGGAGAGGTGAGGAGGCCCAAAAGGGCTGAGAACAATTCAGTGGCTGAGCTCCTCCAGGGGAACTCTAAAGGGAGATCAAGACCTCAAAGTCTAGCCTCAATGCTCTCTCCCTACAGGAAGCCCTCCATGATTTAAACCCACCCAAATGAGATCAGACAGAGTAGCTACCAAGCTTTGGGTGCTCACAGTCAAACACCGTAATTGGAGCTTTAGGAGTATTCACTGATTTAAATATTAACCCTGCATTTGGTGAGAAAATAATCTTAGAGAGGCAGACTTACACAGCCAAGGTCACAGAGCTTGGGGTAGGGATTCCACCCCAAGTCTATGTGACTCCAAAATCAGTGTACTTCCCCCCCAGCCACACTGCCCATCACATAGCATCAGTCCTCGAGGCAGATGTCACTTTCTGTGTTTTTTAAACAGAGTTTTCAGTGACTGAAAACTACACCAAGGTTTTCTAATATTTTTCTATTGTCTTCTTCATGAGACTGAGAGGTCCCCAAGGGCCAGGATTGGCACCTCACTACACTCTTGAGGTGGGAGCTGTGCTTCTTCTATCAGACTGGAAGCAGAAACGGTGCCTCCCCTATCAGACCAGTAGTTCCTTGAAGGCAGAAATTGGGCCTCCTCCATCAGACTAGGAGATCTCACCTTCCCTCAGCCTCACTGCCTATCCCTGCAACACCCTGCCCTCCTGTGTCCCCATCTGTCAGTGACTATGAACAAGGCTTCTGGGCACCATAGCAGGATCCTCTCTCCCAGCACATAGCCCTGCTGCTGTCCCTTCCCTGGATCCCCTCTTGTGGCTCCTTCTCCTGGAAGCAAACAGCACATCTATCATCTCACTAACAGGTGCCTTGCGCAGCCCGCCCCAGCCTCTCCAACAGCTGGAGCAGAAGGGAGTGCGCACGCTTGTGTGGGCGGGGAGGGAGGAGCACAATGGCCTCATGCTCCCTCCACGGCGGTGCAGTGCCCACAGCTGGACCAGGCCACGGCAGAGGGTCGGCAGGTCCACAAGAGAGCACGCGGAGTCCACCTCCCGGCGCCACAAATCCTGATTCAAAACCCTGGCTTGCCAGTTCCACTCCTGGGTCCAACTTACCAGCCGCGTTGCCTTGGGTAAGTCTGCTCTCCACTCTCGGCCTGAATCCACTCTCAGGACCTTGGGTTCCTCATCTGTAAAGTGTGGATAATGATTACCCTCACTCATATGGTGGTTGGGAAGATTCAATGTGAAAATGCACTTCATTAGCCCAGTGTACAAAGCATAGCAGTTG
Source organism: Aotus nancymaae (assembly GCF_030222135.1). Classification (NCBI taxonomy): domain Eukaryota; kingdom Metazoa; phylum Chordata; class Mammalia; order Primates; family Aotidae; genus Aotus; species Aotus nancymaae. Next base: position 14,697,860 of record NW_026988467.1, on the reverse strand, counting down.
TTCGATAAATAACAATGAGAGGAACGGTCAGCTTGGGCAGCCTTTCCCCTGACAGCCCTGGTCGCCCTCCAGCTTCTCTCCTGCCATACCAGACCTGGAGTCTGTGACATCCAGTCCTGCCAGATCGGTCCCTTCTCCTGCTGCTCTGCAACCTAGGAGTTTCTGGAAATGCAATGGCAACCTCCTCCCTTCCCACCTCACAGGCTGCCTCCAAAGACAGGTGAGGCTGTGCGTGCAGAGGCTGGGTCTGAAAGGGGGTTGCTTGTGGCTGCGGCCCACAGCCTAGCAGCTCAGAAAAGGCTGGAATGCCCGAATCCCCGCAGCCTAGGCCGGAGGTTCCAGACCAGCTGGGGCAGGAAGTCTCAATTCCAGGAAGGTGTCCAGGGGTCACGCCATCATCTTTTACCCTAGGTCTTTTTTTATTTTGAGATGGAGTCTTATTCTTGTCGCCCAGGCTGGAGTGCAATGGTGTGATCTTGACTCACTGCAACCTCTGACTCCCAGGTTCAAGCGATTCTCCTGCCTCAGCCTCCCGAGTAGCCGGGATTACAAGTCTGCCACCATGCCCAGCTAATTTTTACATTTTTAGTAGAGATGAGGTTTCACCATGTTGACTAGGCTGGTCTTGAACTCCTGACCTCAGGTGATCCGCCAGCCTCAGCCTCCCAAAGTGTTGACATTACAGGCATGAGCCACAGAGCCCGGCCTACCCTGGGTCTTGCCTGAGCTTTGGAGTCAGTCATATTGGGATTCAAATCCCGTCTCTGGAATCTATGAAAACATAAAATGTTTAAAACCCTTGACCACAGTGCCACTTCTAGAATCGATCCTTATTGAAGCACCATCACCAGTGGACACCCACTCCACGGTGGCTGTTGCACTATAGTGAGAACGGAAACCTGGAAACAGCTGAGATGTGCATCAGAAGGGAAGCTGGCTGAATAGCTATGCTAATGCATGCTACTGGCTACTAAAACACGATTAAAAAGAGTCATTGACATCTGTCTTATTGACCTAAGGTATCCAGAATATACTGTGAAGCAAAAAATACATTGTTGATGAAAAAATATATTAAAGTGAAAACCAAGTTGCAGAGTAGACAGCAGCACCCCACATTTTTCCCAGTGTCCCCAGATGTTCGTATATGTTTGTATATACTTATAGGTGTGAATGGAGATTGTTTACATCCGGGACAGGGCACTGGCTGAACAGGAAATGGAAGAAAGGTAATAAAGGCTATTAATATTTGACATACTTTGAAATTATTTAAAATGCTTTAATGAGCATATGTTTTAAAAATAAAGAAATGGTTGGCCAAGCACGGTGGCTCACACCTGTAATCTCAGCATTTTGGGAGGCTGAGGGAGATGGATCACCTGAGGTCAGGAGTTCAAGACCAGCCTGGCCAACGTGGTGAAACCCCATCTCTACCAAAAATATAAAAATTAGCCAGGCATGATAGCATGTGCCCGTAATCCCAGCTACTCAGGCAGCTGAGGCAGGAGAGTTGCTTGAACCCGGGAGGCGGGGTTGCAGTCAGCCAAAATCATGTCACTGCACTCCAGCCTGGGCAACAGGTGAGACTCCATCTCAAAAAAATAAAATAAAGAAGTGGCAAGTTTTAAAACTTCCATCTCTGTCACTGATTTACAATGGGATCTGGGCATATCACTGTATGCACCTCAGTTTTCCCACCTGTAAAATAGGAATAGCAATGTCTGTTTCATAGATGCATTGTGAGGATTAAGAGATGGTGGCTCCTGGTACACAGGAAGGAGAGGGGAGAAGGGGAGGCTACGGCCCTGCAGCCAGAGGCCCATCTCTTGCAGGGCATTCGCTTGGACTGACATGGGGAAGATTCTACTTTCATTCCCCTCCACAAATGCCACCACACCCTCCCCCCTTCCCCAGCCACTGAGAATGCTAAGCCAGCCTTGTCACTTTGCTGCCAAATGACCTTGACGAATGTCCATCCCTCTCTGAGTCCCAGTCTCCCCTCCTGGAGAAAGGCAGGTGTCTCCTCTCCGCCTCCTGTGTGCGCGCAGGGCACCTGGCTTCCTCATGCAACCCACCACCATTCCAGGCCTGGGCAGCCTCTTCAGCGGCGCCTCTAGATGGTGGATGAGTGGAGACGCAGAGCTCTTGGGTAAACATGGCTTTTTATGCAAAAGCTCAGAGCTCTGCCCCCCGAAAAGCTCACCTGAGATGTCTGAAACCAGCCAATGAATCCCGAAGCACTTTGCAAACACAACTTGAGCAGGCAAATGCCCCTCGGGAATGGGGGTTAAATTCTGGTCTTCTGCACTGAAGAGTGGAGAGATTTGCTACATTCTACCAGGGAGGGGAAAGGCATAGGGAGGGGAGGAGGAAGAGGGGGAAGAGGAAAGGGATTGGGGAAAAGAAAGAAGAGGAAGGAGGAGGACGAGGAGGAGAGCACCCTCTTTCCTGTCTTGTTCCTCAAGAGGCAGAGATGAAGCACAAACCTAATTCCTGGAGATCAGCTAGGAAGGTAGATGGCTCCAGGAAGGAGTGACCGCACCAAAGGGCCAGGCTGGGCACTGCCCACCCAGCAGAAGCTCTCGCGGACAGAAGCTGAGGACGAGGCACCGGGCACTGCCTGCAGATGCCACAGCAGCCCTGGAACTTAGATGGCATCCCGAGCAGCAGAAAGGGAGGGAAGTCCCAGATCGACTGAGCTTAAACCTGAAATGACTGAGTTTACCTGGAATTGTCTGAGATTACATTTTCTGCCCTCAGGCGGAAAGGGAACCTGGGACGGGAATTCAGTTCTGTGATAGAAAAATAAAGTTACAGTTCTTTGCACACCAGAGTACGTGGCTTGAAAATTCATAGTCACTCTCTAGATGGCCCCTCAATTTAAAAATAATAAAAAGAGCAGCTAGGGAGCAGCGGGCCCCGGATCCCACCCACTCAGCCCCCGCTCTTGGTTCACAGGGAGGTTCTAGAAACGTAGTTTGAAAAGTTCTGCCCCAGGCCGAAGGGGGAAGCGGTACGACAGGGGATGGCTGTAGGGACCTGCCTCTACAGCTCTGGGGCTGTATCTCTTCTCTGAAGTCTGAGTTGTTGCCTCAGATTGGAGCAGATGTGAGACCCTGGGTCCTGTCCCAGGAACAGGGCTGGGCAAACGCACCTCCGCATAGAACCTCATGATGTCCCCAGGATTTACAGAGTAGCGCTACCCACCCCTGAAGCTCCGGATCCCCAAAGCAGGGCCTCTCAACCTGTGCACTATTGACAGCGAGCTGTTGGCAGGTGCTCACGCTTGTCACCCCAGCACTTTGGGGGGGGGGCGAAGCAGAAGGATCACTTGAGCTCAGGAGTTTGAGACCAGCCTGGGCAACCTAGTGAGACCTCATCTCTACTAAAATTCAAAAAACAATTTAGCTAGGTGTGGTGGCGCACAACTGTAGTCCCAGCTACTTGGGGTCGGGGAGGCTAAGGCAGGAGGCTCACTTTAGCCTGGGAGGTCGAGGTTGCAGTAAGCCCTGATGGTGCCACTGCACTCCAGCCTGGGTGACAGAGCAAGATTCTGCCTCAGAAAAAAACTAAAAATAGAAAAGAAAATGGGGCTGTCTTTCCTGGGCAGGAAAGCATCCCTGGGCTTTACCCACCAGATGCCAGTAGCATCCCCATCCCCTAGTGTAACAACCAAAAATGGCTCCAGGCATTGCCAACTGTCCCCTGGGAAGCAAAATCCACTCTCTCCCTTTGCCTCCCTCTTCTATTTGGAATCTCTGCTCTGAAGAGTTTTCTAGGCCTCTTGCTGTGTTTTGAAGTTTCTCCAGGCCCCAGACTGCCAATGGGGCTCCCTTGAGCTCTGCTCAAAGATTTCGTGCCAGCCATTTGAGGGGCCTTTCAGCAGGTGCGAGGGCCTGGGCCTTTGCCAGTTCTTGTGAATGGGAAGGGAATCTGCCCATCTGGGCCTGGCTGTCAGTCCTGGCAAGTTGCTCCATGGAACCGCAGTATCAAACCCAGCAAAGGCCGGAGCAACAGAGAAACTCTGGACTCACACAGGACACAGACGCAAAAGCAGCGCTCTGACCGTGGAGGGCAGGGGTGATGGAAGGAGCCTCAAGATCTCTTGGGGAAGGTCTTCTTCCAACACCCTCTGACCCAGCCCCCAGGCCCAGGGTGACTCTGCATCTCAGCCTCAGCCAGGAACCAGGCCCCACTCTGTGAGCCCAGGCCCCGGCAGTCACTCCACGGGACACACTGGGCTCTTCCGGGGGTCAGGCTTGGTGTCCCTGGGCTGGGGAGGGAGCAAGCAGCTGTCAATTTGGGAAGAACAGCACATGGGGTGAAGCTGCTGGTCCCAGCCACACTCCTGGGCACACCATCAGGATATGCTCCACAGCTCCAAGCTCCCACCTGCCTGCCACATTTTCCATCACGCCCACCCCGGAGCAGCCTGCAGCACCAGACCCAAGACCCGGAGCTCAGTGGACCCTTCCATGTACAACCCCAGGGCACTGCCGTAGGCCAAGCTGCATGCTTGGCATTCGGCGGCTGGAGGTGGCACAGACACAAGGTATGGGAATGACACGAGGTGTTGGGGAGACCGGAACATGTGGTCTGATAATAGCTAACAGGGGGCGGTGGGGCATGAGGGGTCTCCAGCCCTAGCATCTCCTTGAGTTACCTACATGCCTTTCAGCATCTTAACCTCAACACATCCCCAAAACACCTCCTTGCTTTGCCCCAAACCTGCCCCTGCTATGGTTTCCCCATCTCAGGGTCATCCACTCTAAGCCCAAGAAAGGAACACAGGTGAAGATAGGAACCTGCATCCCGGTGGCTTCCTTTTCCCTTACTGTCTGTCCCAGCAGTGCCAAGTCCAGCTCTCAAGCACCCCTCATGTCTCATTCGGTCCTGGATCTGTTCCTGCCCTTTTTTTTGTCTTTTTGTTTTTTTCCTTTTTGTGGAGAACAGGGTCTCACTATATTGCCCAGGCAGGTCTGAAACTCCTGGGCTCAAGCTATCCTCCTGCCTCTGCCTCCCTAAGAGCTGGGATTACAGGCATGAGCCACAGCCCCCGGCTGTTCCTGCCCTTCTTATCTCTGTGCTCCCAGCCTCCAGAGAGGTTAAGAAACTGCCTACGTGCAAAATCCAGCATCGTCGTGACCTATTAGGTGTGTGATATGGAGTGAGTTTTTCAAGCTTTCTCAATTTTCTTATCTTCAAAATTTGCATAATAATAGTACGTACCTGATAGGGCTGTTGTGAGGATTAAATAAGCTAAGTCGTGTGCAGTATTGGAATTGTGCCTGGAACATAATAAATGAGCAATAACTAACAGCTATTTTTCATTCCCCAATGCATCCTCTACGCTGTAAAGAATGATATTCCTAACCTACAAATCTGACCTTCAGCTCTCACTTAAAGGGCTCCCATGAGACCCTTCACAGGTTAGTAGCTCTGCTAACTACTTGTATTAGTTATCAACTGCTGTGTGACAAATTGCCCCAAAATGTAGTGGCTTAAAGCAACAAGAAATAGTCAGTGTCAGGCCAGGTGCAGTGGCTCATGCCTGTAATCCCAGCACTTTGGGAGGCCGAGGTGGGTGGATCACCCAAGGTCAGATCGAGACCATCCTGGCTAATATGATGAAACCCAGTCTCCACTAAAAATACAAAAAATTAGCTGGGCGTGGTGGCACGCACCTGTAGTCCCAGCTACTCGGGAGGCTGAGGCAGGAGAATCACTTGAACCCCAGAGGCAGAGGCTGCAGTGAGCCGAGATCACACCACTGCACTCCAGCCTGGGCGACAGAGCAAGACTCTGTTTCAAAAAAAAAAGGAAAAGGAAAAAAGAAACAGTCAGTGTCTCACCTAGGTTCAGTGGGTTAAGACATCAAAGCAGCTGGCTGGGTGGTGCTGGCTCTGGCCCTCATGTGGTTGTAGTCAGGCTGTAGCTCAACTGGGGCTGGAGGACCCACTCCTTAGATGGCTGATTCTCACAGCCACCGGCTAAGATCTCATTCCCTGCTGATGGCTGTCAGAAGACCTCTGTCTCTTGCCACAAGGGCCTCTCCATAGAGTCGCATGACATGACAGCTGGCTTCCTCCAGAGCAACTGATCCCAAAGCAAGACAGCAAGGGGGAAGCCAGAGTGCCTTTGAGGAAGGAGCCCTGAGAGTGACATTTCATTCCCTCTACCGGATCTCAACACAGACCAGTCCCAGCACAGCATGCGGGGGATGAGACAGGGCAGGACGTCATTGGGAGGCTGCTTCCACACCTTCCCAAGCCGCCTCTTTCCCCACTCCACAGTGTTCAGGCGACACTCCTGGAACACAGAACTACTGCAGTTCAAATCATGGGAAGACCTCTGAGCCTTGGCACATGCTGTTCCCTCTGCCTGAGATGCTCTTCCTTTGTGTCTCAACCTAGCCAAGGCCTACCCATGTTTAGAGACTCAACTAAGGATCTCTTCTCCAGAAAAGCTTCTCTGACCTTAATAGGCCTGGTTAGGTATCTTTCCCTTGCTTATGGCTGTCACAGCAATTATTAATACATAGCCACAATGATAATGATATAAACAAACATTTATTAAGCACTTGCTATGTTCTAGGCACTACACTATTAATAAATGCTTGACACATGCATTAGTCCATTATCGCTGCTGAAAAGTCATACCTGAGACGGAGTGATTTATAAAGAAAAAGAGGTTTAATGGACTCACAGTTCCACATGGCTGTGGAGGCCTCACAATCATGGCAGAAGGTGAAAGGCACGTCTTACATGGTGGCAGGCAAGAGAGAATGAGAGAACCAAGCAAAGGGGGTTTCCCCCTATAAAACCATCAGATCTCATGAGACCTATTGACTACCACAAGAACAGTATGGGGGAAACCACCCCCATGATTCAATTATCTCCCATCGGGTCCCTCCCACAACACATGGGAATTATGGGAGTACAGTTCAAGATGAGATTTGGGTGGGGACACAGCCAAACCATGTCAACACATAATAACTCATTTTTCCCTCAACAGCCCCATGAGGGAGATACCACATTACAAATGAGGGAACTGAGGCTCTGAGAAAGTAAATAGTTTTCTGAAGGTCACACACTGGTAAAAAGTAGAGTCCAAAGCTGAATCTCACCCCTCTGCATCAAGACGATGCTAGGTCTCTTTGACCTTGAAGTCTACAAAGGAACAGAATTTTGATTGATTTACCCCTGTGCTTCCAGTGCCTGGGGCAGGCCTAGCCTGCACCAAAAAAAGAAGGATAAAAGGTTAAGAGGGAGGAAGAAATAAAGAAAGGAAAGGAGGGTAGAGAGGAGGAGATAAGCTAAGAGCTGGGCCTGATGGATTGGATGAGGCTCATCCTCCTCTCCAGAGGCCCGGAGCCTGTGCATGGAGCCCCTCCCCATGGCTGGAGAGGAAAAGGCACCCAGCGTCACCTCACCCCGCTCCTGCAGACTTTTGGTGTACTGGTTCTTAATTTTTATGTCTGCTTAGCCACTTGTCCTATCAAAAGAATAATTTCATTAATTCCAAGAAATGTAATTAATTTTAATTGTTCTTGGTAATTCATTGTTTAATACTCTATTAATAATTATAAAAAATCCTAGCGCCCAGTTACTGTCCTATAATAGGATAATTAAACACTTGTACGGGAGACACTTCATTTTCAAGTGCCTCCACGTCACTTCGGTCTGCAGAGCAGAGATTCCTCAGCTTAACCTTCAATGCGCTCACAGGGAGGTGCCCAAAGGTGGTGATTTCATTTGATTTCTTTAAATTTCTTTCACTTTGGAGAAGGAAGGGGGGAGATGGGGGGGGTCAGGAGGGGGCAGAAGTTGGCAAAGAGCTCTAGAGTGGACAGAAGAGACAGGGAGCTGCTACATTAGAGGTGGGAGAAGCCCCCGGGGAGATGCCCTGTGCACTCGCCTAAGCCAGGCTGGTGCCTTGGACAAGCAGCTAGGCAGTCTAGTTATTTACCATATCCACTGCCTACCATAACTCTTGATGCAGGGACTGTGTTAGTGACCAAGACAGACGAAGTCATGCCCTTATGGAGCCTAAATTCTAGAAGGGAGGGTTAGACCGTGGATGGATGGATGGATGAGTGGGTGGATGGACGGATGGATGGATGGATGGATGGATGGATGGATGGATGGATAGACAGATAGGTAGATGGACAGTGCCATGGACTGAATATCTTACGTTGAAACCTAATCCCCAGCTTGATGGTGTGTGTAGGTGGGGCTTTTGGGAGGTCATTAGGTCATGAGGGGGGAGCCCTCATGAATGGGATTAGTGCCCTCATAAAAGAGCCTCCAGGGAGCTCCCTCATCCCTTTGCCAGATGAGGAGGACATAGACAGAAGATGCCATCTATGAATCAGAAAGTAGGCCCTCACCAGACACTAAACCAGCCGGCACTTTCATCTTGAACTTCCCAGCTTCCAGAATCGTAAAAAATAAACTTTCGTTGTTTATAAGCCACCTAGTCTAGGGTACTTTCTTAGAGCAACCCAAACAGACTGAGACAGATGGACAGATGGATAAATAGATGGATGGATAGATGGATGGATGGATGGACAGATGGATGGATAGATGGACAGATGGATGAGTGGATGGATGAACAGATGGATGGAAGGACGGATAGACAGATGAATGGACAGATGGATGGTGGATTCACAAACAAACAAATAAGCAAATAAATTCAAAGAAGGATAGCACTCTGAAAAAAATAAAACAGGATCCAGCAAAGCCAGACTTGGGAAGGTGCTTTTTAGACAGACTGGTCAGAAAAGGCTTTTCAAGGAGATAACATCTGCCCCGAAATGTGTAGAATGACAGAATCAGTTTATGAAGATCCAGCGGGACCGTATTTGGGACAGAAGGAACAGCACATGCAATGCCCTGAGATAAGGCTGGCATGTTTGGGAGACATCAAGAAGGCCTGAGTAGCCCTGACAGAGGCAGCAAGGAGGAGCGAGGGGTGGTGAGGTGTGGGGAAGGGGAGCAGGGAGGGCTCACACAGGAACCTGTAGACCAGGGGCAGCAAACTACAGACTGCGGGCCGAGTCTGGCCCACCACTTGTGCTTGTAAATCAAGTTTTATTGGAACACGGCCATGCCCACTCCCTTACGAATTGCCTGTGGCCGCTTTTGTGCTACAACAGCAGAACCAAATAATTGCGACGAGGCCATATGGCCCACCAAGTTGAAAATATTTACTATCTGGTCCTTCATAGAAGAGCTTGCCAACTTCTGATACGGGGCAGTGAGTTTCATTCTAGCTGTAATGGGAACCCCTGGAGGGTTTGGAGCAAAAGAATGTCCTGATCTAATTTATATTTTTAAAATATCCCTCTGGTGGAGGGGAGACTGGGGGGTGGCAGGCAAGGAGCGCGGTGACGAGGCCGAGTCGATGGTGTGGCAGGGAGACGTGGTGCTGCGGGAGAGGTGGCAGGAAGTGGGCAGAGGTGGGCAGGAGGAGGCAGCGGACCTGGCAGGAGGGGCCTGACGGGACGGACCTGAAGATGACTTGGAAGTCACCTACCTCCTCTGAGCCACAGTTGCCTGGTTTCTAAGGCAAAGATGAGGACCAACTCCACTCCCTAAATTGTGGAAGGTTATATGGTGGAGAAGCAGGGAACACAGCAAACCAGAGAGGGAAGGCACCTCCGCCCAGGTAGTCCAGCAAGTGCTGGAGTTGAGGAGGGAACAAACTCGTCAAAGGCAGGGCCGGATTTTTGTTGTTTGTTTTTTTGAGACGGAGTCTCGCCCTGTCGCCCAAGCTGGAGTTCAATGGTGCGATCTCAGCTCACTACAACCTCCGCCTCCCAGGTTCAAGCGATTCTCCAGTCTCAGCCTCCCAAGTAGCTGGGATTACAGGCACACGCCACCACGCCCAGCTAATTTTTTGTATCTTTAGTAGAGACGGGGTTTCACCATGTCGGCCAGGCTGGTCTCGAACTCATGACCTTGTGATCTGCCCATCTCAGCCTCCCAAAGTGCTGGGATTACAGGCATGAGCCACCATGCCCGGCCAGGGCCAGTTTTCCAAACATCCCTGAACTCAGTGAGTATAGAGTTGGGGACAGAGCACAGTGGGAGAGGCATCAAGTGCATTCCACGTCCTCAAGGAAATGAGAAACTCCTGGAACCTGGCTATTCACTCACTCACTCCTCAAACATGGACAGCACGTGCAACCACTTCCCAGGCACTGGGGAGAGAGTGGAGAACAAAAGCAGAGGAGGCTCCTGCTCTCAGAATCCACAGGCTGGCAGGGAACCAGACATCAATCTTGTAATCACACACAATCATGCAAAAGTGCACCCGTGGCAATTGCCATAGGGTGTGTGGGTTTTGAGAACCTCATTTGGAGAAATCAGACCATGTCAGGGAGTCTAGGTGGGTCAGATGATGCTGAAGCTGAGATTGGAAGGAACTTTTCTGAAGCAGGGAGAGAAGTGTGCTCCAGGCTGAGGACATAGCACATGCAAAGGCCCTGGGGTAGAGGGAGTGTGGCAGCTACGGAAGGCTGAAACCTGGCTAGTAAGTATAGTGGAACACGGGGCCGGGCACAGTGGCGCATGCCTGCAATCCCAGCCCTCTGGAAGGCCAAGGCAGGTGGATCCCCTGAGGTCAGGAGTTTGAGGTTTACAGAAGCAGCAGCAATTTCTGGCTGAGTTTCCAGCCTCCTGGCCTGCCCTGTGGGCTGCACACTCAAGTCTGTAACATTGACTCTTACCTGAATTTCCAGCTTGCCAGGCTGCCCTCCAGACTTCAGCCAACTGTTTAAAATCTCCCTCTCTCTCCCCACCACCGCCCGCCGCCTCCCTCCCCTTCTCTTCTCCCTCCCGCCCTCTCCTTCTTATAGACTGTCTTCACCTGAGCTGAAAAGCCCTCAGAGAGCCTCTTGTCCAAACCTTCCCACTCCCAGTGTTCAGGGTGAAAAACCGAGGCCCAGACCCAACAAGGAACTTTATCAGGATCACAGTGGCAGAGCCAAAACTTGAATGCCAGCCTCCTGTTGCTGTAAATGTTCCTACACCTTCAGTCCATGCCATCCAACATTTCCTCTGAGAGCCCACAGTCCCCTGGTAGAGGGAAATCTGTGATCCTGGAGCATTCCATGGGGAGGGAGTCAGTGCAGCCCCCACCTCAATGCCACCCACTCTGCCAAGGCTGCTGCCTCAGCCACAGAGAAGTGGCTCATTTATTCATGGCCATTGAGTACCTGTGCCAGGGCCCTGGCTGCGTAGAAATTACTCTATTTCCTAAGACCCTTGGGGGAGACCTCTTGGCACCGGAGGCCACAGTGGGTAGAAGAGCCTCCTGATAAGCTGGTGCCCAGGACTCTTGGTGTTCCCTAACCCTCCAGAAACACCACCCCCACCCCATCGCCCCTGACCCAGCCTTCCCATGAGAGGGCAGGGGAAGAGATTTGGTGAGGGGACAGTGGCTGACCTGGGTCCATCCTGCTCAGGTATGCCTGATCTCAGGGAGGCCAACCAAAGTCGTGCTTCTAGGGGGCTGGCCTGGCTGGAGCTCGGAGGGAGAAAGGCAGACAGGGACCCAGCCGAGGGCTTATTTCTGAGGCAGCCTACTGCCCCTACTTATTTTTGAGAGCTTATTTCTGTGTGCGCGCACACACACACATATACACAACCAGGCACGGGGGGTACACAAGTCGAGAAGGACAGTGTCCTTAGAAACTCAGGGAGAGACCCAGAGACAGACACCGGCTGGAGAAGGGCACTGTAAGACACACACAGAGACACAGACACACACAGAGACACAGACACACAGAGGCACACACACAGTGACAGCAGCCAGCCAACGAGCCTCCCTGGAATTATCCTCTTCCCTGTCTGTCCCTCCCAGGCTCTGGAAGAGAACGACATGTTTGCACCCTTGCAAGGGGACAGGAGTGGCTGGGTCTACAGAGCTCATCCCCACCCCTGACCCTGCCCTTTTCACAGTGGGCGGCAGGTTGGAGAAGGTGAGGTCATGGCTCCTTCCTCTGCACATGGGCTCCCGCCTCCTCCGCCTGTAGGTGGAGTCTGAACTGGGGGCGGGAGTTGGGGGGGTAGAGATAGGGTGCAGGGACCAGAACCAGCTCCCAGAAGGACTAGTCACTACTCCCTATGGCCCCCCCGGCCCAGAATGTGGCTCACCCCCACCCTGACTCAGAGGCCACATGGAGGAAGCCGGGCTTAGGGAACCAAGGGCACCTCCTGAACATTTACCAGGTGTCGAGGGCTGGGCCCCGCAGTCTACAAGCCCCGCCTCCGGGAATCCTCCTCAAAGCCCCAAGGGAAGCGCCATTCTCTCCACTCCACGTGCAAAGAGTTGAGGATAGCATGCCCCAAAAAGGCAGGGGCACTCAAGTGGCAGCCAGAGCCAGGGAGTCCTCACTATGCCCCTTCACCTATTGGATTGGGTCAACTCATTTATTAAGCACCTGCTGTATACCTCATGAACAAGCCAGATGGGGCCCCTGCCCTCTTGGAGTTCCACAAGTGCTTAAAGATTTCACTGTTCCCTGCAGACTCAAGGCAGTGAAGCAGACCTGGCCCCTGAGGGAACTCAGGGAGGGGTTAGAGCCCCAGCCTGGCCTTCTGGGGTCAGGCACGGCCATCTCAAAGGAGGGCAAAGGGCAGACCCTTTCTTGCCTCACAAGACAATATGGTGGGAATGGGGTGCCATCTGCCTGTCCTGCCTTTCCAAGCCTCTGGAGGGAGAAATGGGGGCCCTGGCACATGGTTCTGGGCTCTTACTCCCTCCTCCCTCCTCCCTCCTCCCCCCAGCAGGAGCTCCAGATCCAAGGGCTCAGTATCGTCCTAATTTCCACACAGAAGCAAGTACCACGGCTGCACCCCCACCCTAAGCACTTAAATATACAATTTACTCACAGGAATTATACACTGCCGGCTGCTTTTAAAATAGAGAGAGAGACCCCCCGCAGAACTGCCTCCTTTCCCCCAGCGGCAGCGTCTTCTGCAGCGAATCTGCCCAAGCCTCTAATTGCACCATCTGTGCTGGGCAGGGCCAGGAGCTCAGGGTTGGATGACAGTCTCTTCCCCTCTGATTTTGTCGTTAATTCCCGCGGGGCCCCTGCTGGGCAGCACCCCCACTCTGACCCCACCCACTACCCTTGGACACAGCTGGACCAACCCCATCCCCAACTCTCCCCACCTCACTATGTATGATGTTAACCCCTCAGCCCCTGCTCCAGACTCGAGTCAGCTGTGTTTTCTAAATTTTGTCCCTTACAGAATCTTCTGGAAGCCAAGCTGGATGTGACCCTGAGATTGCCTGTCTCTGGGGAGCACAGACTTTCTTTTGCTGCCCTATAAACAAGACCCCAGTAAGGCAGCAAGTCCAGAAGTCTAGCTCCTCTTTCCCCCTTCCCACGTGACCTCTCTTGTCCTCATGGACCCAAAAGACTCAGGTTCTAAGCCAGGCTCCTCACTATGCCACTTCACCTATTGGATTCGGTCAACTCATTTATTAAGCACCTGCTGTATACCACGTGAACAAGCCAGATGGGGCCCCCGCCCTCTCGAAGTTCCATAAATGCTTAAAGATCCCACTGTTTTCTGCAGACTCAAGGCAACGAGGGAGACCTGGCCCCTGAGGGGACTCAGGGAGGGGTTAGAGCACAAGCCAACCCACCACCCCAGCCTGGTCTTCTGGGGTCAGGCACCTAGCTTCCTGGCTGAGTGATCTGGAGGAAGCTGATTAACCTCTCTGAACTTGAGTTTCTCCATGAAAGAAACAACACACACATCTTATATTCTCCTTTCTTAAAAGTGGTTGACCACCTTTCTTATTTGGGTTCCCTCCAGAGCAGGCAAGGACTGGAGTACAAGTCTGTTATTAGGGAGGCGACTCCAGGAAGCACGGTGAGGGAGGCGGGAAGTGAAAGGAGGAGGAAGGTCGCCAGTGAAGGGGAGTCATGGGCAGTTACCGCTGCAGGCACTCAGGAGACCCTGTGAGCACAGCTCAGAACCGTCCCTCAGGGGATCGAGGATGAGGAACAGGCGAGGAAGCTGGGCTTCTGTCCCCCAGCACCCCCACCTCTCCCCGCACCAATCCCGCACTGGAACACAGACTCCCAGGTGCATCTGGTCCGTCCCAAGTGTGGCTGATCCTGAGCTCAAGCAGAGCTATACAAGGTGAGCACCTGCAGGCCACCCCAAGGAGGCGCCTATTCCCACATCTGCTGCCCCTCCCCGCAAAGTGGCGGCCAGAACAGCACCTAGAAGCTGGCAGGTGCTCGGGGAGTATTTGCAGAGTTTTCCCTTCCCAGCAGGTAAATGGTCCCATTTAAACTCCTGATCTCAGGCCGGGTACGGTGGCTTATGCCTGTAATCCCAGCACTTTGGGAGGCCGAGGTGGGCGGATCACCTGAAGTCAGGAGTTTGAGACCAGCCTGACCAACATGGTGAAACCCGGTCTTAAAAAAGAAAAAAAAAATTAAACTCCTGATCTCATTGTGATTATGACAAAGGGAAGCATCTGTGGGTTTCAGGTTGCCCAGGACACTAGGCCACTGTCCTCTGCATGGATTGAAGCCAAGTCGGCCACAGAAAGCTGGGACCAGAGCCCTGGAGCCAGAGAAACTGACTCTTTGGCCCCTTCTCCCTGGCTAGACTGACTCTGCCTGACCTCCCTCCTGCCCCATGGGTCTACCCATATCCCATCCCTGCCAGCCCCCCACTCCCCCGTTTGATCAGCCCCTCCCACAAGCCAGCCTGCTTCATGAAGGCTGCTTCTCCCCTGGGGGAAGCTCTGCTCCTTCTCATTCACAGCAGGCCCTGCTCACAGCCGAGCCTCCTGTCACTTCTGGGCAATCTCAGGGACCTAGCCTGGCCCCCTGCTGGGCAAGGAGGCATTCAGCTTCCCATGGGCAGCACCCACCAAGGCACCTCCCTGCTTCTTCCTGTTTCAATATTCACACCCACCTCCCCTCGCCCTTGAATTTCCCCTTGGGGTCTGTACATATGGGATCCATGCTCCTGACCCATCCGTGAAGGAGAGGACCCAGGGAAAGCTGGAAAACGTGGCTCACACCGTTCTGACCAGAGACACACCTTTGCCACCTGCCGCAAACAGTTGGGCAGAGAATTACTGTCCCTACTACCTCGGCCCCTTGAGATGTTCTAGTAGCTTGACCAAATCCCACATGCCAGACTGTGGACTCCTTGTGTGGACTGATCAGGGAACTGAGAAGATAACCCAGGGCATTCTAAGTGTCATCTTTGCACCAGAAACTTCCATCAGCCCCGAGGAAAACAGATGAATGGGGACCTGATGGGCTTGAAGCTCTTCCAGAGCTGATGGGCTAGAAGCAACAGAGGAAGGAGTGGGGGCAGGGGAAGTAGAGACATACGATAAACAAGCAAACAAATAAATCACTCCAGGCCTCCATAAATGCTCTGCAGAAGAAAAGACAGCAGGATGAGCTGGCAGCATGACTAGCTGGGGAGGGGTAAGCACATGACAAGATGAAATATCTGAGGTCATAGAATAAGGCCCCAGCCATGCAGGGATCTGGGGACAAGGCACTCGGGCAGAGGCAGCAGCAGCACGTGCAAAGGTGCTGAGGTGAAAAGGCTTGAGTGTGCTTGAGGGTAACTAGGTGTTGAAATGGAACCATTTTGGCCTCTGTTTTGGTTGAGGGCCTAAGATAATAGATGCCAACCTCATCCTCATTCCAAGGTGAGGTATGACACCACACAAGCAGGATTTCAAAGGAGGTGGCCAAGAACTGGCCTCAATGATCCTTCCTCTAGCTTAAAAGAGGTTGGAGGCGGGGCACGGTGGCTCACGCCTGTAATCCCAGCACTTTGGGAGGCTGTGGCAGGTGGATCATTTGAGGCCAGGAGTTCAAGACCAGCCTGGCCAACATGGTGAAACCCCGTGTCTACTAAAAATACAAAAATTAGCCAGGCATGGTGCTGCGCACCTGTAATCTCAGCTACTCGGGAGACTGAGACACAAGAATAGTTTGAACCTGGGAGGTAGAGGTTGCAGTAAGCTGAGACTATGCCACTGCACTCCAGCCTGGGAGACAAAGATTCTATCTCAACAAAAAAAGAGGTTGGAGAGGCCAGGAGGGGCTGGAGATGAGGAGAAGGGGAGTTCTGGGGAGAGCAATGAGAGTTTTGAGCATGTCCCTCCAAACAGAGAAGGGCAGGTGCTCATTCTTACCCCGAACCCAAACAGACGGTCTTCAGCAAGGCTACTTGGAAAGCTACATCTGCCTCCCTTGGGTGCTTGAGTGGGGACACAAGCATATGTGCCTCACCCAGGAAAAGTTCAGATGATGGGGGGAGGGGAGGAGGCACCTAAAACCTGGTGTTTGTCAGGACAAAGCGTCTCCCAGGGACCAGAGAAGAGCACAGCGGGGATCAGGAGGATCCCCAGGGGGGCAAAGACACCTCAGCACCAGGCAGCTGGAGACCCATGACAGTCGGCCAGCCAGAGGAGCCGCAGGTGAGGGGGCCCCAGAAAGGGGCGGAGCTCCAAGGAACCCACCAAAGTCCCACATGAGAAAGCGTGGGATTTAGACATGCGCCAAGCCCGGAGTGCACTGGCCCCGGCTCACAAGTGCCAGTCTGCTCCACTTCTGCCTCTTTCCCCTCCTTCTCTCTTCCCACCTCTCCCACCTCTGACCCCAGAGGACAGGGCCCTCAGAAAACACTGCCAGCAACGCGGGGGAGGTGCGAAAAGCAAGGTGGGAAGTCGAGACACTGCCACAAGCTCCTTCTTGCCCCCAGCTGACCTGGGCTGGAAAGGCCTTGAGTTTAAATGAATGAATTTTCAAGTTTTCACTATTCCATGAGAGTGGACATTAGAGAATTGACCAGAGGAATCTTTGCTGCCTAAAAGTGACCGGGAAAGCAGTAGGACTTGCTCTTGATCTCATCTAGTAGCAAAGGATGACACCGCCCTACAGAGCAAGTTGGCTCAAGCGAGACAGGAGGAAACCACCATGTTCCCTTCACCCTACAAGTCCCATCTGCCCAAAGTGACGGTGAGCAGGCGTCAGAAATCAGGCCAGAACAAATGGAGAGGCAGGGGGCAGGGGCAGGGGACATTCGGCCTCTGTACCCAAGTTATCCGCTCCCACAATGATCACAATCAGCCCTCAGGGTGACCACCGCGGTCTGCACGTTACAGACAAGAAACACACTTGGAGAAGTTTAATTCAGGGTATGTGGAGTTACCTGTTAGGAAGTGGCCGGTAGGGGTGGATGGGAAGCATGCCTGACTCCTTAAATTCTCTCTAGTGTAACTTCTGCAGGAGAGAAATGAGGCTGAGAAATGGGGAGGGGACAGAGAAAAAGAGAGAGAATAAAAAGCAAAAGAATCTGAAGGTGTGGGGAGAGCAGGGGGCAGGGGCCCTGAAGTCAACTGTCCGGAAGCAGCTTGCCCTTCCCTCAGGCGGCCCTGCATGCCATCCCCATGGCAGGACCCCAGCCTACCCCAGGCCTGTCCTCAAGGCACCCACTTCCAAAACCACAGCCAGGGACTCCAAAGGGTGACCCGGACAACCCCAGTGGGGAGCTGAGACTGCCCCTTTAAGAGCTGTGCCCAGCTGGCATCTGCTGTATCTGCCGCTATAGCCACCAACTGGCTACCACCAAGCCAAGCCTGCTGTCTGCTAATGGGCTGGAATGGGTCAGGCTTGTCCTGTAATGTGAAAGAGGCGGTGGAAATAAACAGACACACACACCCCTCCTCTTCCACCTTCCTGGCCAGCCCAGGGAGACAGAGGCAGGGGTGGGGTCTCCAAAGCCAGGACGCTTAGGCCAGGCTATCTTCATCTGTTTAGGTTGTTGTAATGAAATTGCATGAACTGGGCAGCTTGTCAATAACAGAAATGTATTTCTCACAGTCTGGGTGCTGGGAAGTCCAGGATCAAGGAGCCTGCAGATTTGGCATCTGATGAGGGTGCACTTTCTGGTTCACAGACTGCGCCTTCTCACTGTGTCCTCACTTGGTAGCTGAGGAGAACTCCAGTCTCTTCAGCCCTTTTTAGGGGCCCTGATCTCATTCGTGAGGGCTCTGCCTTCATGACCTTGTCGCCTCCTGAAGACCCCACCTCCTAATATCATCCCTCTGGGGATTAGGTCTCAACATATGAATTTTGCAGAGGACACACACTCAGTCCATTGCACTAGAGTATGTGACTTTGGGCCATCTGACCATCTCTGGGCCTCCCTTCCACCAGAGTGCATTAATACATTCATAACAAGAACACACAGTCCTCATAGTAATTCCAGGAGCTAAGCCAGGGAATATTAGTCCCATTTCACAGATGAGCAGACGAACGCCCTCAGAGGGGCAAAGTGACTTTTCCCTGGTGGACCAGCTAGTAGGAGGGGTTGCCAGAATTCTTGTTTAGTAAAGGGGACTGAGGCATGAGGGCACAATGTTCCAAAAGGCTCCACTCCTTGCAGGGCTGAGTGTGGGAGCCCAGCGTGCTAAATCCTGATCCTTCGGGGCCACTCATTTGCTGTGTCCTTGGGCAAGCTGAAACTCCTCTCTGAGCTCTGCTTTTTCCATCTGCTAAACTGGGAGGCGGGACAGGGAGAGGCGGGAGTGGAGGCCCCATCTGGCCAGAACATTCTATGAATCTACCCATCATAGAAATCTCCCTAGGAGCTCAAGGGACAACCCCCTTCTTCCACCAATAACATGTGTGAACTCCCATGTTATGGACTGAATTGTGTCCCCCCAAAATTCATGAAGCCCTAAGCCCCAGGACTTCAGGATGTGACTGTATGTAGAGATAAGCCTTTCACGAGATGATGGCCGTTAGGGCGGACCGTGATCCCATCTAACCCGTATTCGTATATGAAAAGGAAGTTTAAACACACAAAGACATCCCAGCGATGTGTGCACGGAGGACACAGCAAGAAGGCAGCCATCTATCCAAAAGCCGAAGACAGACTCCTCAGAGGAAGCCAACCTGCTGACGCCATGACCTTGGACTTCCAGCCTCTACGGCTGTGAAAAAACACATTTCTGCTGCATAAGCCACCAACCTGTGGTGTTTGTTATGGAAGCCAGAGCAGATTAATACACTCCACCAATCCTACCTAATCCAAGGAAGAAATAGGGGGAGAGTGGGATTGGGCAGGGGCAAACCTACTTAAACTCCACCCAGACTTTGGTAAAGTTGTATATCCCAGGCTAAGGCACAGAACTATGGCAGCTCCACCAGCTTCCAGATAAAGCCATGCCCCTCAACCGAGCATTCAAGGCCCCTGGCTCCAGCCCTATCACTCAGCCACCCTCCCAGGTCACCTTTGCTCTTGATGGAAGCACCAGCCAGTCTCCTAACTGCTAGGCCCTCTTCTGTACCTTTGCACAGGCCATTCTGTCTTGAATGTCCTTCCTTGCCTAACTTCTACCCATTCTCCAAACTTGGTTCAATGGTACCTCCTCCAGGAAGTCCCCCAGGCTGGGTAGCTGCTGCCTGTCTCCTGCACATCCATGGGACTCTGAGCTGCTCTGATGTTGTGATCAGTTTCCTGGATGGGCTTCTACACTTGATTGTGAGACACTAAAGAGCTGAGGCTGCCTGTGACGTAACCACCTCTGCTTTTCCCAGTGTCTGGCAAAGCACTTGGAACTTGAGTAAATGGAAGGATGACTAGAAGAAAAGAAGATCGGGAAACTGGGACTTGTTTCCCCAAATGCACACTCACTGCAGCTGAGCATTGTTGACCATCGGTGCTAGCCGGGGGACTCAGGAGACCACCTGCTGCAACCTCCTCATTCTACCCTGTGGGAAGCTGGAGCCAAGAGAGGTAAAGTTGCCCACGTCCAAAGGGCACAGGGATTAGAGACAGGCCAGGGTCCCAGGACACCTGTCTCCCAGCCCAGTGTTCCTCGTACGTGCCACGTTTCACCACCCACTCCCAGCCCCCTTGACAAGTGGAGTTTAATTATTTACGACAGCGCTTTATAGCGGCGGGTGAACCCACTGGAACATATTTTGTAAAAGTAATGAAGGCTCAGTAATGCGAGACCTCACTACAGCTCTCGTCTCTAAATCTTGGCCCATGAATTGGCCAGATTGTGTAGGCATTTTTTTTCCTTTCCTTTCCCTCTTTTGGAGAATTACAGGGTTTGCAGATTAGGGGTTGTTGCAGCACAAGGCATATCCAAGATGTATTTTCTCATTCAGGGGGAAGAGCAGCAGCCTTCATGGAACCGGCATCTGCATCTCCCAAACGGGGATCCGAATGGCATGTCAGCTACAGTTCCCCTACCGATGCTCCCTTGGAGCGGCTACATTTACAGCAGGCAGGACAATGTCTCCAAACCCCCACTGTCCCCATCCTGGGAGAGCCAGAGCACAGTCAGTAACAGTGGAACTGAGGAGAGAGGGCAGGCCTGAAAGTCAGGGACCTGTGTCTCTGCTCTGCCTCTCTGGGCTTCAGTTTCCCCATCTGCAAATTAAGGAGCTGGAAGAGAACCTGCCTCTCCTAGTTCCTTCTACAATATTCCACCATTTTCCAGCAATGACGATGAGATAAAGGCTTTACTCTAAGAAGGCACCTGTGTTGTGGGCTTCCTGCAGGCTCTCCCTGAATCGCCACAACTCCATCAGGCAGATATTAACTGCATCACACAGAAAAGCCAAGTCACAGTGCTGGAAAGTGACAGAGTCCGGCGTGGCACCCAGGCCTTCTGGCTGCAGAGGGAATACCTGCAACCACAGCTCTGCAAGCTTCTCAATGAACGATTAGTTACGACAGGCTGGGGCTGTGAGGGGCACCTCACATGCTAGGACTCATCATATCCTCCCAATAATGACAGAGTATGTTTTTCATCTTCATTTATAAATGAGAAAACTGAGGCTCACAGGGAACCCAGATTTTCAATCGGAACTCCTATTTAAAAACATAGGCTGAGGTCTCCCCACTCCATTTTACTGTTGCCCTGGGACTCCAAGATGAAGCTTCCTGGACTCTAGAGGCTGCGATTGAGTTCAGAGAGATAAGGCTCAGCCTCCCCCAAATATCCAAGAAACAGAAATGATGCTCCAACTCACTGTATGCAAGAGCCAGGGAACAGGCTGAGCTGACTACATCACAGCCTGTTGTGTATCACAGGCTAAGGCACAGAGCTATGGAATCTCCACTAGCTTCCAGAAAAAGCTTTGCTCCTCAAGCATTCATTCAAGGCCCCCAGTTCCAGCCTTATCACTTACCCACCCTCTCAGGTTGCCTTGCTTTTAATGGAAGCACCAAGACATCATGGTACCTTGAGCCCAATGGTGGTGTTCTGAACCTGATGATGATGTCTTGAGCCATGGTGTCTTGGAGTCAAGCTAAGGCCTTGGTCTGCTCGTGTGTAAAATGGGGCTAACAACCTCTGGCTTAGATGATGAGCCAGATCCCTTAGCCAGATGTGGTGTATTAAGCCAGATTGAAGAGAAAGGGAGACAGACAAACCAGCAAAAAGTGCCAAGGCAGCAAGATGGTCAGGGAAGGAGGTGGGGAGTGTACCTGGAACATTCCAGCATGAGGGAGAACAGGTGACAGAGCCTCAAATGATGGCGTTTTGGATGTGAAGATCAGGTGATGGGATCTAGGGTCTAGACCGAGAGCCCCTCAAGGGTAGGAGCCATCCATCTGTGTAGCTCCAGTATCTAAGCCATAGTAGGTGCCTGATAAATGGAAGCGAGGGTTGTGAAATAACATGACCCGACTTGGACCTTGATTCTGCCATTAAGCAGCCAACCTTGCCTGCATCCTATCACCTCTCTCGGCTTCTTATCTCTCTACTCTGACCCACCTTCCCACAACAGAAAGTTCTACCAGGCAGCTAACTAAATATACCTCCCTACAGGTGGAGGATTTCAAACCTCCTAGAAAGGCATCTCCATCAATGTACTCACAAGACTATACCAATCTTTAGCTCACTGCCAGAAAATTTTACAAGAAGATCACCTCAATATCTCCTGCTGGATGCTGAAGCCACATGCCTTTGCATGGTTCTCAGAAGAGAAGGAAGAGTTGGCTGACCATCCTCAGGGTAGATTATAGAGATACCCTCAGGGAAAGAAGATTCCACCATTCATTCATTCAGTAAACATTTATTGAGCAACTACTATGTGCTGTCACTGTTCTGGGCACTGGGGATACAGCAGTGAAAGAGACAAAGTCCTCCCTTCGTGGAGCTTACATTCTAATGGAGAGACAAATTAGAAAAAACACTGAATAAATCAGGGAGAGGAATGAGAGGAGCTGTGGGAGCTCTTACTTTTTAATGGGAATGGGGGTGTTCAGGGATGTCCTCTCTCATAAAGTGGCATTTGACCAAAGACTTGAAGAAGCAAGAGAAGGCACCAGCAGCTGTCTGGGGAAGGTGCTGCAGGCAGAAGAACAGCAAGAGGATCGGTCTGGGCAGAGTACTACTGGCAGGATCAGGGAGCAGTGGGGAGGCCAGTCCAGTTCCTAGTGGGGCCTGAAGACTAAGGGAGGGGGAAGAGAGGCACTGAGTGGAGCAGGAACCAGACTGAACAGCCCCTCACGGGACGGGACGGACACAGTGGAGACTTGGGCTTTTCACTCTGCATGAGATGGGAGGGCTTTTAAGCCAAGGGGCTGAATGGCCTAATGCTGCCCATCACAGGGTCCCCGCAGAAAGAGGGTGGAGACAAAGCTGAAGGCAGGGCAGGCTGGTAGGAAGGAGGTCCTTGCAGGAAACCAGGTGAGAGATGGTGGTCTGTGGTGGTGGCTGTGGAGAGGGTGAAGAGTGGCAGTTTCTGGAGAGAGTGTGAAGTCAGAGACAACAGGAAGAGTATTTATTGTGACTCCAGCTTATCCAAGGTGAATCTGACTTTCAAGGTCATGGCCACCAGGTCAACAGTTTAACCTAAAGGAGTCCTCGGCTGACACCGACATTCTCTCTTTTGACTCCAGTCCGCCAGAAGCCGGAGGAGAGGCAGCTTTTCACATTAAAACTCTTACCCAGTGCTTGGAGGAGAGGCCGGGTCTGAGCCTGCCCTGAGACATGCCGTACAACTCTCAGGGGTGTCAGGCTGAGGGCGTCCAGCTACATCTGGCAAGATGCCACTCACTGCAGCAGAGTCACTGACTCACAGCCTCCAGCCATAACGGATGACCCCAAACCAACTGTGTCTGTTAATGCCAAGGAACCCCCATGAAAGCAGCTGAAAAGATGAGTAAACAGGATCACGATCACAATAATAACAGCAGCAGCAGCCAACACTCTCCACATCCACTAAGTGCCAGGCCCGGGATAGGCATTCTGCTTAAGGTAAGCTCAGATAATGCTTTATGAGCCATAAGGTAGATACTATGATCATCCCCATTTTAGAGATGAGGGGTTTAGAGCTCAGGGATGCTAAGTGATCAGCCGAAGCTCACGCAGCTAGACAGTGACAGAGCCAGGGTAGAAATTCAGGTCTCTCCTCCAGCCTTTAGCCTTCCAGCCTGAGCAGCTCTTGGCTCATGGCCCCTCTCAGTCCTCACCAGGCAGATTCCACCTTGCTTCACCTCCTCATCGCCTTGGCCCTGGCTCCACTGTCCCCACCCTTCTCTTCCAAGACAAGGCCAGCCCTTGACATGTATCCCCTCCCTCCCCATGCACAGATGGTACCACTGACTCCCCGAGTCAAAGGCTCCCCCATTTCCTACCTGGAGCGAGACCACATTAACTCCAAGTAGAGGGCCAGGTGGTTGGAACCAGGCTCAGCTTTCAGACAAATGAAAGCCAAGTTGGTCTCTGCGTATTGCAGAGACAACAAACTCATACCTTAGCCAGGCCCTCGGAGACCATCTCTAAGGACTATGTAATGACTAAGGTGTTTGATAAAATAACATGACCACAGGATGACTGTTTCTGCCACCTCCATGGCTTCCTGACGGGCCAGGCCCTGTGCTAAGTGTATAGCCACATACAGCCCTTCTACAAAGTTGGGACTGACAGCCAGCCTGTACTATTCTGCAGATGTGGAAACTGAGGCTCAGAAAAGCTAAGTAACCTGCTGGGGGATGGGGTGGGTACAGGGAGGTGAAGCAACAGTTTGCACCGTTTCACTGCGTACATAGCCTATTCTCCCAAAGACTATCACACCAGCTAGGCGAGGGAATGCGACCCGAATCATGTTCTCTTCAGCAGGTTAAACATCACACCTGTAACTTTGCTCTATTTAGTTTCGACCAACCCCTTCTTTCCTCCACAAATCACACAGTGTCCTACCCTTGTCAGAATCATCAAAGGCCCAATTAACCCTGAATGCAGTGGCCCCTTCTCTGCAAACTGCCCCCAAACCCATGGCATTTCAGACTGGGAATATCACAAAGAGGGTGGAAAAACTAGCTCAGCAGGCAAGCAAGCATTCACTCTACAGTGACCCCGTGGGGGGAGGGGAAAGCCCACATGCGTAAGAAAACCACCCACAGCAGCTAAATTCTGACTGCCAAGCCTTTATTAGTGGTGATAAAAGGCAGCAAAAACAGCACAGGGCTTTCTACTCCCAGGTGGGGGCTGCAGTCCCAGGAATTAGTCATGTTTTGACTGGTAGAGTTATGGAATTTATAATGGAGGCCCTGGAGAAATTAAACCCGGATTACAGCCAACCCCTTCCCCCTGCCGAATGTCTCCGGTGGGAGCAACATGGCAGGGCCCTCAGCCCCTCCAGGAGACTGATTTGCTGGCTGGGGACGAAGATCATGACCCCACAAGGACAGGGTTAAGAGGAGATGGCTCTGAACTGCCCCCCACCTCCCTGGGGGTGTGTCGGCTCACATCAAACCCTAAGGAGTGGGAGTTGGGTCTGTCCTACGTGTCCCCAGCAGCCCCAGCCGGTGTTCAGCAAGGCTTATTGCGATGAATCTGTGTCTTCAGTTCATCAGTGTTGTCCTTCCTAGGTGAACACAAAGTCCTCTCCCTGGAGGGAGGTAACTGTAGAGGGGACAACCACAGAACTAGGAAATCAGAATGGTCTGAATTTGGGCGAGTGTCGTTAACTCTGTATTAATAACAAAGAGTAGGACCCACCTCTCACATTCCGATTTTAGGGCCTCTTAAAACTCTAAAGATTCCTAAGATGGTTGTATATCAAGATCCTAACACCTTAGTGGAAAGGTTAATCAAAAGGACGAGATGGAAAGGAACCTCTCCTAGTAGCTGAATGAGTGCTGGGGCCCATGCGTCATCGTGCAGTCTCCTCGTGTCCTTAGCCCTGGCTTTTTGTTGCAGACAGTGATCCAGGAAGAAAAATTGCCTTTATTGAGAACCTACAATGTGCCAGGCTCTGCTAAGCCACTTTATAAACACCCTTCAATTTAACAGAGCCTAGCAAAGGGCCCAGGGCACAGAGAAGGTGCTTAATGAATTGTATTAAATCGATAAAATGGCTTTAATTCCTCTATCAGTCTTATGAGTTAGGTATTATTATCACCACTTTACAGATGACGCCATGGAACCAGAGAGGGGCAGTGCTTTGCCCAAAGCAACACAGCTTATAAGTGAGGAAGGAACAGAGAATCCGGCCTGTGTCTGCCTGACTTTGACAAGAGAGTTTGTCCTCTCTCTGACACGTTTCTTGCTTTCTCAGTGGGGACGGCTTCTTGGAACCACAGATCGTGAATGGGAGAGGAGAGGAGGTGAGACGCCCAGGGGAGCTGTCCAAGACTAGCAGTGCTGAAGGGAAGAGCGAATGGAAGGAGCACAGATGCACACAACTGACGCAGGGCTGGTCTTGCCCTCAGTGTGAATTCATCTCACTCTTCCACCTTGAGATGACTTTCCCGAAGGCTTTCACTCTGGGCTGCCTTTCCTGCCATAACCCAGCACTAAAATAGCTCCAAAATTGATAACTAATGGCAACCATTGCTGGAGGATCGGGAAGATCTGTCAGCCCCTAAAACTCACCATGACCCTTAATGTCACTGATGCCAAATCCCTAATCCAACACATCAGAGGGGAACAAGGTCCCAGGCCATCCAGAACTGTTAGCCTAGAGTCTAGTGAAATACTTATGTTTATGGTGTACGTTATCACTCTTGTCTGATCCCCCTCTGAGCCATTCTCCAAGCTATGCCCAGAGCTCTGCCTTCTCCAGTGATAATACTGCTTACAATTCTGTCCTTGGTGTGACCCTCGATGTCCTTCAAGAGCTGACCCTGTCAACAATCTCCTTGATCCTTCCCTACTCCCTACTGCCCTCATTCCCCAGCCATTCCAAATGTTCCATCTATTTAACCCCCCACACCAGGGTGTCAAAAGTTACTATGGGGGTGGCTGTGGGGACAAGCATTCCAAACAAAAGGAACATCTGAAAGTCCTGTTCCTCTAGCAATCACCGCCTCAGGCATCACTTCCAACAGAAGACACCTCTGGCTGTCCATGTCTCCCTGGTGCCAGGTACCCCCCACACCTGTGATACTTCCATGTCCAGAATCACATGTGATTCTACCCCATCACTCCGTGTCTTAGTCTGTTCCTGCTGCCATAGCAAAATACCAGAGACTGCATAGTTTACAAAGAATAGAAATGTATTGCCCACAGGTCTGGAGGGCGGGAAGTCCAAGGTCAAGGCACCCACAGATCTGGTGTCCCATGAGGGTCCACTCTCTGATCCAAGACAGTACCTTGTCGCTGCATCCTCCAGAAGGGACGAATGCTGTGTCCTCGCATGGTGGAAGAATGGAGGGCCAGGCAGCCAAGGCCCTCTTTTATGGGGAATTAGTCCCATTCATGGGACAAAACCCTCATGACAATCACTTATTTCCCCAAAGGTCCCACCTTTAGCACCACTACAACAAGGATGAGGTTTCAATGTGAATTTTGTAGGGACACAAACATTCAGACCACAACATTCAGACAAGAAAAGAAATTACCCGGCAACGCCTTGCCCCGGGGAAACTAAGCCAGCACTTTATGTTTTAACCGTGTTGTATCACTAGCATCAATCTGTCTGTGTGCAAGTAAATATTAAATGAGCCGGGTTTGTGCCTAAGGACTTGGCCGATAGAAGCTGGTGTGTACGAAATAACAGCGAACCTTCACGTGCCTGGTATTCGCTTAGTGTTTTATGTATGTTAACTCATTAAAACTACATGGTAGGGCTGGGCGCGGTGGCTCATGCCTGTAATCCCAGTACTTTGGGAGGTCGAGGCAAATGGATCACAAGGTCAAGAGATCAAGACTGTCCTGGCTAACATGGTGAAACCCTGTCTCTACTAAAAATAAAAGATTAGCCAGGCATGTTGGTGGATGCCTGTAGTCCCAGCTACTTGGGAGGCTGAGGCAGGAGAATTGCTTGAACCTAGGAGGTGGAGGTTGCGGTGAGCTGAGACTGCACCACTGCACACCAGTCTGGTGACAGAGCAAGACTCCACCTCAAAAAAACAAAACTATATGGCAATCATCAAAGCCAAGCTGAGGTAGGCATCTTTGTTATTCACACTTTACAGAGAGACAAAGTGAGGCACAGGGAGGTTAGCAGAGCCAGAAAGCAGCAGAGCAGGGACTGCAGTCCACGAAGTCTGGACTTTATGCCCTTGACCATTTCAGCATCTGTCTAAGAAAGGGCCCTGGAGGTGGGAGAGGCCATACGCTTCTCTAGAGCCAGGAGGGTGCTCAATGTTGACTTAGTTTTCAGCATCAGCAGAACCTAAAGCTTCTACCAGGGTTATCTTAGGGGAACTCAGGCATCCGAACCCTACCCACACCCAGATGCAAGGGTACTAAGCCCCAGCCTTGGCAGCAGAAACCAGGAGGAGTGTATCCTCAGAACTGGGTCCACGTGGGGGCCCTTTCCCTTTGTCCCCTCTGCCAGCCCCACCCAGCCCCTGACCCAGCTGCCAAGACCCTGCCTCCCTCCTCACTGCACCTGGCTGCCCTTGGCAGGCAGCCCCAGACCCCTCGCAGAGTATGAGCCTCCCAGCCCTGAGCAGCTGCCAGGCCTTGCTGGCGCCCGGCAGGCATCTTCTGGGCACCACGTGCCGCCCCGCCAGGCCTGGTGTGCCAGCAGTTCCGCGTTAGGTTGATGGCCCTGCACAGCCCATGGAGCTGCTATTTTTAATTTAATTGGAGAGTCAGAGGAGAGAGATGGTACCCAACCAGGGAGTTTTAAAAGCTTTGGGGTGGGGGAGGGGGGAGAGAAAGTGGAGAAAAGTTCATAATTATACACCAGGCAGCCAGAATTGATGCTTGAACAGAAAGGTTAAATGTTACATTCAGAATGAAATGAGGAAAAGGGTTCTGATGACAGTTGCCCAGAGCTAAATAAGGAAAGAAAATGCCCCTTGCCTGTCTCCTCTCCAGGCCCTCCTTTTCCTTGTCCTCATTTCTAAGTTTCCCTACTTCTGCCTTTTAAGGCTCAGGTGTGTACAAATAAAGGGGTTTCAAATGTAGACTGCTGCCCAGGGTGCCCACGCCTCGACGGCTACCCAAAGGAAGCTTTCACACAAGCCTGGAAAATCACACATCTCAAGCCAAGGGAATCAGTAAGTCCCAGAAAGCTGAGAAGGCAGCCTGGCACTGTCAGTGAGAACACAGGCTTTAGCATGGACAGACCTAGATTCAAAGCCTCCTGTGCCAAGGGACAGACACTGTGGATCAGCTCACTCAGTACCTGTGCACCATCTTTTTCTCTTTTTTTTTTTTTTTTGTTTTTTTTTGTTTTTTAGATGGAGTCTCACTCTGTTGCTAAGGCTGGAGTGCAGTGGCACGATCTCAGCTCACTGCAACTTCTGCCGCCCGGGTTCAATCAATTCTCCTGCCTCAGCCTCCCGAGTATCTGGGATCACAAGGCACCTGCCACCACGCCCAGCTAATTTTTGTATTTTTAGTAGAGATGGGGTTTCACCTTCTTGGCCAGGCTGGTCTTGAACTTCTGACCTCGTGATCCACCTGCGTCGATCTCCCCAAGTGCTAGGATTACAGGTATAAGCCACCAGGCCCAGCCTGTGCCACCTCTTTCTTTTCAGCGACTTCCAGATCATGAGCTAAACAGAAGTCTACTGGGTGACAGCTTTCTAATAGCTAGTGATAGATCCAGATGAGATACTCCCTTCATGCTCCCTTTTCCTGCAGAGAATATGGGGGTGATGCCTGGAGCTGCCAAAGCCATTTTATGACCACAACCCAATAAGCCTACACGCTGAAGGTGGAGAAATGGAAAGATAAAGAGAGACCCTGGTGGTGTAGGTTTGACACTGTCCCCTGGAGTGTCTACTTGTTACCTGAGACAAATCTGTTTCAGCCACTTTTAGTCTAGTGCTCTAGGAATGCTGAATCCATTCCTAACTCTGACAGATCATGATAAGCTTGAACTTGAACAAGTGCTTAACATCGCTAATCTTCGGTTTTCTTATTTGTAAGTGGGAACAAGTATCACTCATTTCAGTGTGCACATGAGGATTAAATGTGACTCCAGCTGAGCACGGTGGCTCACACCTGTAATCCCAGCACTCTGGGAGGCCGGGGAAGGCAGATCACAAGGTCAGGAGTTCAAAACCAGCCTGATCAACATGGTGAAACATTGTCTCTACTAAAAATACAAAAATTAGCAGGGCGTAATGGTGCACACCTGTAATCCGAGCTACTCAGGAGGCTGAGACAGGAGAATTGCTTGAACCCAGGAGGCAGAGGTCGTTGCAGTGAGCCAAGATTGCACCACAGCACTCCAGCCTGGGTGACAGCAAGAGACTCCATCTCAAAAAAAAATGACTCCATTTGTAAAGCCCTCACCACGGCAAGGAGTGCTATTAACACTCCTGTTTAATAGGTGACTGATGTCAAATTATAAGCTTGGAAGTCATTTCTCATACCTCAGTAGCACGTCATAGCTTCAAAGTAAGTTCTCATCCCTTATCTTAGCTCATCTTCAACCCCAAATCTCTGGAGAAGGTGGTTATTACTTCCTATTTTATACTTGATAGACTCAAAGAGGTTAAATAACTTGCCCACGGTAGCTCAGCTAGTGACATGGCCAGCCTGAAACTCAATCTGACGCCAAGTCTGGGGCTTGCACCAGGCTGGTTTTGAGTTGGTCTACCTAAGAATTGCTATTCCAGGCCCCTAGTCTTTTCCCTGGGGACTGCCGACGGTTCCAGTGTGGGGAGCAAAGTTGTCACCATGAGAACATGGCTCATGTGTTCAAAGACAAGGTGAGCTGGACTCTGCCCTCCAAATTTCTCAACTTGCCCTGAGACATCTGAGTTCCTTGAGCCCAGTCTTCCAAACTACACTTGTTACTCTATTCCAGCTCTTAAGGAGCCAAGAACCCCTTTCAGAAACAGCTGGATAACACTGTGGCTGACAGCCCAGGCTGGATTCGAACCCCAGTTCTGGCACTTAACAGAAAACACATTTTGTTAAATAAATAGTACATTGTGGCTCCTTTCTCTGTATTAGTCAGAGTAAGCAAAACAGCTGCTGTAACAAACAGCCCCACACTCTCAGTGGCTGAACATAGATTCCTCATGCCACAGGCTAGCATTGGTGGGGTTGGGCAGGGGTTTCTGCTCCACCTAGGCACTTAGACGCCTTCCCTCTGCAGCTCTGCCACCCGCTAAGGCTTACATGTCCTCTCCATGTAACCCATCCCACAGGCTGTGAAGGGGTATTTTAAAGGTCAGGTGCATGCCAAATGGGCCAGAACTCAGCCACCTGGCCCTACGTAACTGCTGGGGACTTGGGAGCATTGCCTCACAGTGTGCCATGGAAGGAGCAGATACAGTTACTGATGGTCCCTAGCAACCTCGGCTCAGTCCACTCCTTTGAAATGGCCATGCCTCCACCTCCAGATCACATGACCTTGTCACATTGAATTCATTTCATTCTTCATCATCAGAAATATGTTTGCTTTTTTACTTCTTTTTTTGAGACGGAGTCTTGTTCTGACACCAGGCTGGAGTGCAGTGGTGTGATCTCAGCTCACTGCAACCTCTGCCTCCTGGGTTCAAGCGATTCTCCTGCCTCAGCCTCCCAAGTAGCTGGGACTACAGGTGTGCACCACCATGCCCAGTTAATTTTTTGTATTTTTAGTGAAGATGGGGTTTCACCATGTTGGCCAGGATGGTCTCGATCTCTTGACCTTGTGATCTGCCCACCTTGGCCTCCCAAAGTGCTGGGATTACAGGTGTGAGCCACCGCACCCAGCCCTAGAAAGATGTTGACTTACATACTGTCTACCACAGATCTCACAGGAAGCTGGAAGCTTGAAACCAGAAACCTTGTACATCTTTCTCACCTCAAGTCCCCAGTGTCCAGCACAGCTCCTAAAACATGATAGGTACCTGAATATTTGTCAGATATGTACTAAACGAATAAGAAGGCAAACTTTAAACAGAATATTGGAACACCAGGGATGGATGGATAGAATGTGGCAATGGAAGAACAGGGGGTCCAGACCCTTGCCTATCCTGCTCAGTGGCAGCCACTGTTCATGGGCCCCAGACACCTCAGAGCCTGCTTGGCTGCCACCTGGCTCTCTCACACTTACACTCACTGAATGTCCCCAAGGGGCTGCCTCCTCCCCCCATCCATCACAGGAGCCAGCACTATTTCCAGACAAGTTGTTTATTTGCAGATATAAAACAAGATCCAACCAGTGGATCCAAAAGTAGAGGAAGACAGGAAGAACAGTGGTGAGGGCATCCCAGGCTCACCTGCAGCAATGCCTCCCGGGTCAGAATGGGTCTGTGGGACCAGAAATGTCAACTCTCCCCCATCCCCTAGTCAAAAATAATTGGGACTCCTAGCAGAAGGGTTATCCCACTTAAAACCTACTCAACTAAGAAGAATGAGACAAACCAAGGGAGATGCCAATGAAAAACCAGTGGCTATCAGACATAGAGATGGCAGCCAGCCACTCATACTCCAGTGGCAGGCCATCCTGGAAAAACTGTCCCCTGTAGGGTTTCCATCTTATCTTCCCCCTTGGGTGGGTCCCACTCTTACAACAAGATAAAACCTTAAAACCTAAAAAATACCCTCATGCCCCCAGAATTCCAAAGCCAGGTAACCCCACCCCATCTCACTCTACCCCTGCCCAGAATATTTTGCTGAAATTAATCTACCCGTGCCCATCTAACAGGGGCCCATTCTCAGGAGTGAGCCAGTAGGGTCACACCCTCATACACTCACCATACTCCTCTCGAGACATCCACTCAGACTGGTAAGTAGAAAGGTGAGCCACCACAGACGCTCCTAGCCAGACACTGAAGTTTCTATTGGAACTCGCCCAGACCGTGGCTCTGATGGGGGACAAATGATCCCACATCAGCTCCCTGAACAGGTGGTTTGCGAACCCGGGATAAAGGGTGTTGCCCCCGCAGGCCATCACGTGGGAGGCCAGCAGAGGGCACAGGGAGATCTCACAGGACTCTACAGATTCCAGGATGGCCTGTGGGATGCTGGGCCCTGGCTGCTCGAACATCTGCGGGCTGAAGAACATCTCAGGAGCCACCTGCTGCATGGGTGTCAGCTCCACGCGGGAGCCGTCTGGGAGCTGATAGGTGTTGCTCTCATTCAAGCCACTCTGCTGGCTCTCGCGAAAGTCCAGGGCCTCCCCCAGATTCTGCGGCACGTAGCACTTGTTCATCTGAGTCACGGCAACCGTATCCAGCTGAAACACGCTGCGTCTATCACAATCTTCCTTAAAGAGGCTTTTGAGGAGGTAGGCAGAGAGATCCTGGCCGGCGAACTCCAGCGTCTTGCCGCTGTAGGGCAAGGGGCGGCCCTGGTAGAAAGGCTGCACGCGGGTCAGGCCGTAGCCAGAATCGACCACCACACCAGTCAGGAGCCCAGAGGCATACAGGGACATCTGCACCTGGTCGGCCAGGAGGACGGATGGGACGTGCAGCAACTCAAACAGGATCTGCAACGAGGGAGAACAAACTCAGTGCTGTTTCCCCCAGCCTGCTCAGCCGTCAAAGCTGAAGTCAGCGCAGACCCACGTCCTCAGGGGGCCCTCGGGCTGCCCCAGGATGCTGTGCCCAGAGCTGCCGGAGCTCATGCAGTGAGGATAAAGCAGCAGCTCTGGAGGATTAGCAGGGGAGCTGGGTTTGCCCTCGGGAGCTTGTCTGCTCGTGGCCGTTCAGAAACCACTTGGGTGGAGAGGTGAGAAGAGCTCTGTGGCTACAAGAAACGGTTCTGGGATGCCGGCTGCATGGGCGGCATGGCCACGGGTCACACGCGCAGCCTGAACTGCGGCTTTAGAAGAAGGAAGACAGATTAGAAAAGAAACAAGTGCTGGATATCCACCACTGCCTCCAAAAGGTGGAGGAAGACAGACAAGAGAAATAAGACAAGAAAGAAAGACAACAGGTAGAAGGAAGAGAAAAGGAAGGAAAGGAAGAAAAGAGAAAAGAAAAAAGGGACGAGATGCCCACTGCCTGGTAGGAAACGCCTTATTTTATCCTTTTTTAAAAATAAAAACCTTACAAATGTCAAGATAAACCTGGAATTCTGATATTTAGGGTTTGGTAGAGCCCCTGGGCTGGTTCTCTCCCCTCACCCCCTGAATCTTTATGAAGCCCCCCCGCCGACCATTCCTCAGCTCTGGCTGCCTCTCCAAGGTTCTAATCCCATAGAAGCAGAAAGATCATTAACAGTCAACACTTCTGTGGCCCCAGTCACTTACTCACCTCTTCAAGCCCTCACAAGCCCATCCTCTTCCCTCAGTGGGAGGGGGCTCCCTCCATTACCACTCTCAGAAAATTGCCCCCCCCGCCCAGCCATTTCCCAAATAGCAGCCAAGGCCCTCTTTTTCAAATAGAAAATCAGGTATGACTGCCCCATTTACAACTCTCCATTTAAAACTCCCCAGGAACTTCCTCTTCACTTAGAGCAGTGCCTGGCAAGCATTTTCTGTAAAGGGATAGACAGTAAGGGTTGCCAAATCCAGCAAATAAAACTACAGGATGCCCAGTTAAATGTGAATGTCAGATCAACAATAGATAATGTTGTAGCGTAAGTATGCCCCATGCACTATTTGAGACATACTTAAATACGAAGACATTATCTGTCATTTACCTCAAACTCAAGTCTAGGTATCATGTATTTTATCTAGCAAACCTACACCAGTAAATATTTTAGCCTTTAACTTGATATATGGTCTCAAACCATCTCTACTGCAATGACTTAACTCAGATGCTGTAGTAAGAAAGCACACTGCCAAACTGTAAATATCAGAATTCCTGTTTTGTCTTGATGTTTGGAAAGCATTGAAAAAATAATAACAATAAGGCTTTGCCTACTAGGCAATGAGCATATTTTCTTTCTTCTTTCCTCTTTCTGTGTTACATAACATATAAACAGATGTGTGTGGCTATGTTCCAATAAAACTTTATTTACAAAATAGGTGGTGGGCCAGAATCGGTTCATTGGGTTGCCAATCCTTGATTTAGAGTAGAATCCAAGCACTCCTCATAGCCTACCAGGCCTGCAAGGCCCTGCCTCTGCCAACCTCGCCATCCTTCCTGCCTCTGGCCACTCTTGCTGCTGAAATCACCACCCTTGGAGAAGCCCTTCCTGAAACGGGTTCCCCCTCCCCCTCAGTCCCCCATGATCCCGTTTCATTTTGTGTCTGGAATTCATCGCTACCTGGATTTATTTGTTAACCCCTTCATGGATGTGCTCTTGGCCTGTATCAGCATTTATGGAATCCATGGATAAATATCCCACATCTCCCGGGTAGCCCCGCTTCCGCCGAGCACTTCAGCTACTGTATGTCCATCTGCAGGTGGGGACTCCATGAGCTCCCTTGCTTAGCGGCATGCCAGGCACTCTGACTAGGCTCTTGGGAAACGTTTGTGGGGCAATTTGTTTTTGAGACAGCACCTTGCTTTGTCTCCCAGGCTGGAGTGCAGTAGCGCGATCTCAGCTCACTCTATTCTCAACCTGCTGGGTTCAAGCAATCCTCCCACCTCAGCCTCCCAGGTAGCTGGGACCACAGGCACACATCACCACACCTGGCTAAGTTTTGTATTTTTTGTAGAGTCGGGGTCTCACTATAGTGCCCAGGCTGGTCCTGAACTCATGGGCTCAAGCAATCCACCTGCCTGGGCCTCCTAAAGTGCTGGGATTATAGGCATGAGCACCACACCCAGTTGGCAATTTATCTTAAAAAGCAGAATTCCAGGTGCCCAATCAAGTCCAGACATAGCATCAACTTGTTTCCCGCTCCCGGGTGAGAGCAGCCCCCGGAAGGCCTCACCTCCAGCATCTTCTTTCGGTCCGCAGGCTCCCTCAAGGGGGTCTCTGTGATGATCACAGGGGGGATCTCGTGCTCCTGTCTGTGCTTCTCCAACACAAATGACCAGAGGTACTGCACGGCATCCCAGTTGACGACGCGGCCCCGCTCTATGGGGTAGCTAAAGGTGTCAGGATGGTAGATGTCGATGCCCAGGCTAATGCGCTTCTGGGCATAGCTGGGGCCAGGGTTCTCCTTGCACGGTAGGTAGTTCACGATGTTTGGGAAGACCATCTGCGGCTCATTCCAGCCAGCCATGCCAGCCTTCAAAAAGCCAGACCCGTGGTCAATGATAACGGTTCTTGCAGCCATGGAGGAGGTGGAGGTGGGTGGGACCTGTGGATGCAAAGGATGGGGTTAGTTGTACAGGCAGCCTAGGCCACCGTAAGCAGCTTCCCTACTCCATCCAACAGTTAAACCTCAGGCTGCCCCTGAAGCTTGTCCATTGCCCCTTCCAAGCCTTTGCACAAGCCATTACCTGTGCCTGGAACACTCTCCCTATCCCAAATTCCCAATCATCCTACCAGGTTCCCTTAATGGGCCACGTCCAGGCAGTGGCACCCAGCCCTCTGCCCACTAAGCTTCTCCCGCTGCACTCTACACACATATCTATCCTGCCAGGTGAGCACTTCTGCCCCATGACCCAACTCTGCGAAGGGCTGGATTACTCTTTGCAGACTCAGCAAGAAGCCTGCCACTTGGGAAGTCCTTGTAGACACTGGCTGCCTGATTAGAGGGCACAAGAACATGAAACATCAGCCTCAGAGCCACCACCTTCAGCAATAACAATGTCATAGCAAGAGCAGCAGAAGCAGGCATTGTATTAGTGATCATGGCAGCAGCTCCAGGGACCATTTCTGGAGAACATACCCTCTATCCAGTACTATGAGAAACACTTTCTGCATGTTAGGTTGGACTAGGTAAAACTGCCATTTGTATCTGTGAAAACGGTCAGAGATCAGCAATTTCACACGGTTTCACCTGATACAGGGACTCATTTAATCTTTGCCACGATGTATAAGGTAGGTGATGTCCACTTTACAGATGAAGAAACTGAAGCACAGAGGGGTAAGATGACTTGCCCAGGGGTATGCAACTAACAAAAACAGAGCTAAGAGTCAAACCCAAACCAGACTGCAAAGGCGATGTCCTGAGCATCAGGCATGAGAAGCATCAGGTGTTAAACACGAGCTAAGCATCTAATGCATCACATAAGGGAGACTATCACTATCAGGAAGATTCCACGATTGTGGTCAGTTTCCTCATTGGTAAAGTGGGGAGAACAACACCACCCCCCTCCCCGCTGAAAAGGTAGGTATGGTCACTACCTGATGTCCAGACTTACTATACAGCTACAGTAGCCAAGATAATGTGCTGGTACTGGTAAAAGGATAATCAAAGCCGGGCACGGTGGCTCACACCTGTAATCTCAGCACTTTGGGAGGCTGAGGCGGGCAGATCACCTGCGGTCAGGAGTTCAAGACCAGCCTGGCCAACATGATGAAACTCCGCCTCTACTAAAAATATATAAATTAGCTGGGCGTGGCAGTGCACAACTATAATCCCAGCTACTGGGGAAGCTGAGGCATGAGAATTGCTTGAACCTGGGAGGTAGATGTTGCAGTGAGCCAAGATTGCGCCACTGTACTCCAGACTGGGCACTGAGATCAGGACTCCATCTCAAAAAAAAAAAAGATAGTCACATAGATCCATAGAACAGCAAGTCCAGAAATAGACTCCCCACAAAAAAGGGTCATTTGATCTTTGACAAGGTCGAAAAATAACTAAATGGAGAAAGGACAGTCTTTACAACAAACTGCAAAGAACAATTGCAGGTCTATACACCAAAAAAAGAATCTTAGCCCATACCTCATGCCTTATAAAAAAATTAACTTAAAATGGATCATAGAACTAGAGATAAAACCTGAAACTATAACACTTCTAAAACAACACCTAGGAGAAAATCGTGAAGGCAAAGTTTTCTTAGATAGAACATCGAAAGCCTGACCCGTAAAAGAACAAATCAATAAACTGGACTTCATCAAATTTAGGAACTTTTGCCCTTCCAAAGACACTATTTACTATAAACAGAACGAAAAGACAAGCCACAGACTGGGAGAAAATACTTACAAATCCTTTATTTAATAAAAAACTCTCAAAACCCAGTAATAGGAGAAACAAACCAATATTTTTTAATGGGCAAAAGCTTTGAAGAGTCACGTCACCGAAGAAGATATACAGATGGCGAATAAGCACGGGAAAAGGTGTTAAGCATCATTACTCATTAGGAAAATGCCGGTTAAAACCACAAGATATTCCTACACACCTACCTATTAGAACGACTGAAATTAAAGACCAGCCTAACCAAGGACTGACAAGGAAGTGGAGAAACTGGAAATCTCATGTACTACTGGTGGGAATGGAAATGATGCCAGCACTTTGGAAAACGGTGTGGCAGCTTCTTTTCTTTGTTTTTTGTTTTTTTTTTCTTGAGATGGAGTTTTGCTCTTGTTACCCAGGCTGGAGTGCAGTGGCACAATCTCGGCTCACTGCAACCTCCGCCTCCGGGGTTCAAGTGATTCTTCTGTCTCGGTCTCCCGAGTAGCTGGGATTACAGGCATATGCTACCATGCCCAGCTAATTTTTTTTATTTTTAGTAGAGACAGGATTTCTCCATGTTGGTCAGGCTGGTCTTGAACTCCTGACCTCAGGTGATCCACATGCCTCGGCCTCCCAAAGTGCTGGGATTACAGGTGTGAGGCACTGCTCCTGGCCGGCAGTTTCTTAAAAAGTTCAACATACACCTACCACATGACCTGCATTGCCACTCTTAGGTATTTACTCAAGGGAAATGAAAACATATGTTCACATAAAAACTTTTATGCACATGCGTATAGTAGCCCGATAGCCTTATTCCTAATTGCCAAAAAACTAGAAACAACCCCAAAACCCTTCAGCTAGGGAATGGATATACAAATCTCCATTCAGTGGAATACTACCTGGCAATAAAAAGGAATGAGCAACAGATACACACCATGACTATGTGCATAAATCTCAAATGCCCGAGGCTGAAAGAAGCCAGACCCCAAAGCCTACAACATACCGTATGACTCCATTCCCATTACATCCTGGAAAAGGTAAAACTATAAGGACCAAAATCAGATCAGTGGCCGCCAGCAGTCACGGATGGTGAGAGGGGATGACCAGAGGGGACATGGCAGAACTTGGGGCCATGATGGAACAATGCTATATCTTGTTTGTGGACACACCTGTATGCATTTGTCAAATTCCCAAAACTATATTCTTTTTAGAATAAATTTTACTCTAAGTAAAAAACAAAAAAATTAAGACAGGGTCTCACTCTTGCACAAGCTGGAGGGCAGTGGCATGATCACGTCTCACTTCAGCCTCAATCTCCTGGGCTCAAGCAATCCTCCCACCTCAGCCTCCTGGGTACTTGGGACTATAGGTACAAGCCACCTACACTCAGCTAATTCTCCTAGGCAACAGCCTAAGCTGGTCTCAAACTCCTGGGCTCAAGCAATTCACTCACTGAGGCCTTCCAAAGTCTGAGATTACAGCTGTAAGCCACCACACCTGACTCTAGTAAAAAAAAAAAATTGAGGGAAAAATCCAGTGGGTATGGGAATATTCAATGAAAGATGTATGAACTCATCTTGCAGAATACAAACTGTCAGACAGCAGACTGGGTGCCTAGACTGTACTCGGGTGTTTCCTGTAAGGGAGGACTCCGGAAAGGCAGCTCAGCCCGAAGGCAGTGTTCCGGGGCTGTCAATCCCCCAGCTATCTGCTCAGCTTCCGTTTCTGGACAGCAGTTACATCTGCCCATCACTATCAAGTATGACAGCCGTGGCCTGCCCCTGGCCAGAGGCTCCCTGCTGTCACTGGCTGTGGGGCAGAGAACAGGCTTCTCTGCCTTTAATCAGCACTGGCATAGACCCGGGGAGAGCCAAGAAGGAGCGCTGAGATGGCACTGTGGTGGCCAGGCCTCCTGCCTCGTCTCCTGGCAGGCTGAGTGATAGATTCCTCACACTCAATCATCCAGAGTGACGGAGAACTGGCCGCTTGCGTGACATTCCGGGAAGCGGGCTCCGCTGCTGACAACGCCCTCCGCACCGTGAGAGCAGGTAGGACTGATAAATGCTTCTCGGTCCTGGCATGTGGAGGCATGGGAGACACTAGCAGGGTGGTCTTCACTGTGGCTGTCAATCAAGGTGCACATGGCAGGGGTGGGGGGCAGGAGAGGACTCCAGGTTGGTGGCTCAAGTGACCTGGCCTGGGAGTGTGAGGGTGGGAGGCAGGGGCCATCCTTCCCCTGGCACATGACTGTAAAAGAAAGTCTGGATGGCTCCAGGAGCCAGCTTTGAGGACAGAGATAAAATCTATATATTCAAAAGCATTTTTACTGAGTCACCAATTCTAAAAATCCCCATAAGCATCTAACTAGGTATAAAACCTGTTCTAGGCTAGTGTGATTTCTCAGCTTCTGGAATTTACATTCTACTAAGAAAGAATGCCCATAAGCACCAAATCGAACACAGCATGCCAGGGAGGATCGGTCCAGCAGAGAAAAAGGAAACTTGGTAAGGACAGGGAACTGAAGTGGCACAGAGGCACGATGCTATTTTAAGCAGGGTGGTCATCAAAGGCCTCTCTCTAGGGTGACATCTGAGCAGAAAAGTGAATGAAGTGAGGGAATAAGGCATCTGAATACCTGGAAAAGCATTCCACACCAAAGGAACAGCAAATGCAAAGGCCCTGAGAAAGACAAGGTCAGATGTGTCCTAGGATCAGCCAGCAGTCCTGAGTAGCGGGGACACAGTGAGTGGAGGGAGGATACTGGAGATCTGGGAAGGACCTTGCAGGCCTCTGTCATGCTTACAGATGTGGGAGACCACTGGGGCCTTGACCATAGGAATGGCATGATCTGACGTCACTTGTGCAAGCATCATTTCTGCCAATAGAAAGGACAGACTGCAGAGGGCAAGAGCAGAAGAAAGATTACAGGAGGTGAAAAGTGGGGGTGGACTGCACTGAGGTGGTGGCAAAGGAACAGGGTGCAAGGTGGCCAGATTCTGGATATACCTAAGTAAGGCTGACAGACTGAAATATGAGACCAGGAGAAGAATGAAGGAAGACACCACAATTTTTAGCCTGAAAAGCTAGAAGGATAAAGTGTCCATTTGCTGTGATGGAAAAGACTGCGATGGGAACAGTTTGCTATTTGGGAGGAA
The DNA here is from genome assembly GCF_030222135.1 of Aotus nancymaae. Lineage (NCBI taxonomy): Eukaryota > Metazoa > Chordata > Mammalia > Primates > Aotidae > Aotus > Aotus nancymaae. Next base: position 14,657,354 of record NW_026988467.1, on the reverse strand, counting down.
ACTGGGAAATTTATTTTGGACATGTTAAGTTGCAGGTGCCTATTAAATATGTGTAAGATGTCTGGGCTAGCAGCGCAATTGGGAGTTCCTGAACGGATGGAATTGAAAGTGGCTGAGGCTAGGCACGGTGGCTCACGCCTGTCATCTCAGCACTTTGGGAGGCTGTTGGGAATAAAAGTTTGGCGTCACAAAGAAAACGAGCCCTCAAGTAAAGGATTTTTGAGCAAGGCAAATTTACTTTTGCAGAAGGGTGCTGCTCGCAGGGCTGGTCGCCACGAGAGCACACTGAACACATAAGGGAAGAGGTTTTTATTTCTAAAGCAGTTTGTCCCTGTTACTGTGTCCTGCCTCCATCGGCTGGAGTTGGACCGCACAATTTAAGCTGAACCCGACTGGCTTGAAGATCACAGGGGTTTGCATAATGAGGAGGGAAGGGCGGTTTTGGCTGGAAGAGCCATTGCAGAGGGTGGGGTAATTCACAAAGTGAGTAGGAGAGGTGGGCTTTGTAGATTAGGATGGCAGAAAAGTTGTTTACTAAAAGTAGGGCAGGGAGGCACAAAAGATAAGGAAGTCCGGCCTTGAAAGTGGAGAACAAAGAACAGGGAACCAAATAAACTAAACGCTTTGAAGAGGAACTTTCGCTTGTGTCTAACAGGCCAAGGTGGGTGGATCACCTGAAGTCAGAAATTTGAGACCAGCCTGGCCAATATGGTGAAACCCCATCTCTACTAAAAATAAAAAAATTAGCCAGGCATGGTGGCACGTATCTGTAATCCCAGCTACTCAGGAGGCTGAGGCAGGAGAATTGCTTGAATCCAGGAGGTGGAGTTTGCAGTGAACCAAGATCCTGCCACTGCACTCTAGCCTGGGTGACAGAGCGAGACTTCATCTCAAAAAAAATACAGTGGTTGGGATGGAAGTGATCATGAAGAGATGTAGTATAGACAAAGACGCGTGCCTGAGGGCCTCTACGGTCTAGTATCCAGGCCTTGGGAAGATACCAGTAAAGAGGACTGAGTGAGAGTGGCCAAGGAGGAAGGCAGGAAACCCAGAGGGAACAGTGTCCCGGGGCCAAGCAGAGGAAATATTTCAAGAAGGAAAGAATCGAATGGGGTGAGAAATGAGGAGGAAGACAAAGGGCCATCCCCATTGGATTTATCAACGTGGAAGTTACCAGTAGCCCTGGCTATAACATGTCCACTGGAGAGGTGAGAAACAGCTTGAAAAGGATGATTCAAGAAAGGGTGAGAGGTTGAGAGAGATTCTACCAAGCTGGCCCAGGCTCTGCAAAAATATCACAGCACACACAACAATGAAATGCTAAAGAAGTGTTCAAAAATCAAAGACATGGCAGCCAACACCGTGCACATTTTCTGATCCCAGATCAGGAAAAAAAAAAAAAAATGCTGTTAAGGAACATTACCACAGGCTTGTGATGCTGACCAGGAAGGAGTAAGCCTCTTTCAGCCCTCTCTCCTACTGAGTAGTACTAAAAATTCTGGACAAAATGAAAAAAACAAAAAACAAGACAAAAAAAACAAAAACTACCTGAGGATAATGAGTGGAAAAAAAAAATAACAGGCAGACTGAAGAGATGCAAAACTTGGATAAGCAACCAGCAGAGGGTGAGGTTTCTATTTGTTTTATTTTCCTATTTTCTCTCAAAGCTTTGACCTGAGGCAAGTTTCCAGCACAGCCAAGACCGAACAAAATCCTGTCTCTCTGGACATAACACCAAGAAAAGGGACCTATGCAACTCAAAGAGCTGGGGAAGAATACTAGAGAAATGGGAGCCAGTCAGGGAAAGGATTCCCCAGATTCTACGTATGAACGGGCACAGGTCCTAGCTCACCTGTGCATGGCTGGGACAGACCCATGGCAGGAGAGCACTGGCCTTTGTACTGACCCCATAGCAGAATCACCACCCACAAAAAGCAAGACGGAGTTGCAGGCTGCACCTAATGGGGGTGACTGAATGCTAAAATGCAACTAAATAAATGTTCTCCATGGGATGTTAAAAGAACACGGAGTCTCACAGCATAATGCTCAAACACACACACACACGCACACACAAACACACATATTTTTTTTAGACAGAGTCTTATTCTGTCACCCAGGCTGGAGTGCAGAGGCACGATCTCAGCTCACTGCAACTTCTGCCTCCCGGGTTCAAGCAATTCTCCTGCCTCAGCCTCCCAAGTAGCTGGGATTACAGGTGCTTGCCACTACACTTGGCTAATTTTTGTATTTTTTTTAAATAGAGACAGGGTTTCACCATGTTGGCCAGGCTGGTCTGGAACTCCTGACCTCAGGTGATCAGCCTACCTCAGCCTCCCCAAGTGCTGGGATTACAGGCATGAGCCACTGCATCTGGCCAATGCTCAAATATTTTTACCCTGAAAAGCTATTAATATTTTACGCTGGGCACAGAGGCTCATACCTGTAATCCTAGCACTTTGGGAGGCCAAGGTGGGTGGATTGCTTCAGCTCAGGAGTTTGAGACCAGCCTGGGCAATATGGTAAAACCCCATCTCTCCCAAAAAGACAAAAAATTAGCCAGGCGTGGTGGTATGCACCTGTGGTCCCAGCTACTCAGGAGGCTGAGGTGGGAAGATTGCCTGAGCCCAGGAGGCAGAGGTTGCAGAGAGCTGAGATTGTGCCACTGCACTCCAGCCTAGACAACGGGAGTAAAACCCTGTCTCAAAAAAAAAAAAAAGCTATTAATATTTTGAGTTCTACTGAATAGCATGATGAATATAATTCATAACAGAGTATTGTACATTGCAAATTTGCTGAGAGAGTAAATTTTGAAAGCTGTCATCACAAATAATGTTAAGGATTGGAGGTAATGGATGTGTTAACCAGCTTGATTTACTTATTTCACATTGTACTCATAAATTATAACATCACTTTGTATCTCCATACATTTATACAATTGTATATTCTCAATTTACAATAAAAAATAAAATAAGAACAAAGAAAAGTTCTGTTCCATAGTAGAATGGAGAAGACAGGGGAATGAGTAAGGGGACTTTCAAGTATCAATAGAAATTATTCAATCTAAAAGACAGAGAAAAAAATTTAATGAGCAAAGTGTCAAAGACCTGTGGGACGATATAAAGAGATCTAACATTCATGTCATTGAAATTTCAAAGTGAGAGGGAAACGACTGGCTCAGAAAAAGTTTTGAAGACATAATGGCCAAAAATTGTCCAGATTTGGTCAAAGACAAATCTATAAAGCCAGGAAGCTCAGTACACCCCAAAGAGAATAAATTCAGAAAAAAACATGCACAGACACATAATAACCCAACTGCTGAATATCAAATTTTTAAAAAATCTTTAAAGAATCCAGAGAAAAAGTAAACACTAAATATCACTTTGAATGACTGCAGACTTCCCACCAGAAAAAAAAAAAAAAAATGGGGTCCAGAATGTAAGGCCGGGTGCCTCGCCGGGAGCACGGACGCACATCCCTTCCCTTTTTTTTTCAAAAGCCCAGGCTTCTTCTTCCATGCTCGCACAGCCAAGTATTAACAGCCAACAACAGCCAAGTCTTAACAGTCAATAACAGCCAAGTCTTAACAGCCAATAACAGCCAAATCTTAACAGCCAATAGCAGTCTACTCTCCCCTCCCTATAAAAACCCCACGTCTGAGAGGAGTCCGTGTGACTTCTCCGGCCCCTCCTGTCGGACCGCAGAACCTCGCCCGGGAGCCTGAATAAATCCTTCGCATTGGATTTTCCTGTGCTGGCCTCAGTTTCTTTACTTTAAATGCGGCAAGAACCTTACACAGAAGACAGTCAGACCTCTTTAAAGGATTGAAAGAAAAGAGATATCAACTCAGAATTCTATACCCAGCAAAAAATCTTTCAAGAATGAAGACAAGACATTCTTAGATGAAGGAAAACTAAGAAAATTACTAGCAGAACTGCTATAATAGAAATGCTAATGAAAGCTCTTCAGGCTGAAGGAAAATAACACTGAATCTAGCACTTCAGGAATTAAGAATGAGAAACAGAAATGGTAAATGCTTAAAAAATTACAAAGTCTATTTTTCTCCTCTCAAAATATGTATGGCCATTGAAAGCAAAGATGGGGCATAGCCTACTACTTACCTAGGTTGTATGGTATAGCCATTTGCTCCTAAGCTACAAAACCGGTACGGCGTGTTATTGTACTGAATACCGTAGGCAATTGTAACAGAATGGTATGTATTGTATTGTTTTGTTGGTAGATGTGGAGTCTTGCTATGCTACAAACTGATATGGCATGTTATTGTACTGAATACTGTAGGCAATTGTGAACATAATGGTATGTATTGTTTTGTTTTATTGGCAGATACGGAGTCTTGCTATGTTGTCCAGGCTGGTTTTGAACTCCTGTCCTCAAGGGTTCTTCCTGCCCTGGCTTCTCAAAGGGCCAGGACTAAAGGCATGAGCCACCGTACTGGCCAGTATGTATGTGTATATCTTTACATAGAAAAGGTACGGTAGAACTGCAATATTATAATCTTATGGGACCACCATCAAATATGCCATCTGTGGTTGATCAAAATGTCATGTGGTGAATGATTGTAATTGAAATTGAAAATGGAAAACAAACAGTGAAAAGTCAATAAAGCCAAAAGCTAAAAGCTAGTTCTTTGAAAAGATCAAAGACTAACTAAGAAAAAAAAGAAATGACACCAAAGACTGAGACCAGGAATGAGGTGGCATCACTTCAGATGCTACAGACATGAAAAGGATAACAAGAGAATATTAGGAACAACTTTCTAACTGATGCTTTGAGAATTTAGGTAAAATGCATATATCCTTTAAAGACATAAACTACCAAAGCTCAGTCAAGAAGAAATATATAAATATATAAATAGCCATATAACTATTAGAAATAGACATCTTACAAAACTTCAACAAAGAATGCTCTAGGTCTAAATGGTTTCACTGGAGAATTTTATCCAACATTTAAGGAAGAAATAATACTAACTGCACACAATCTCTCCCAGAAAGCAAAAGAGAAGGCAACATACCCCAACTCAGCTTCTGGGGCCAGTATTACCTTGAACCAAAAGCAAAGACACCACAAAATAAAACTCAAACCAAAATCTCTCATATTATTCTTCAATAAAATTTTGGCAAGCCCAGTAATATATAAAAAGAATAACACACAATGACTAAAAGGGGCTTATCCCAGGAATGCCACACTGGTTCAATATTTTTAAATCAGTATGATTCAAACCAGTAACATACTGAAAAAGAAAAGCCACACGACCAACTCAACAGATCCAAAAAATCAATGGACAAAATTCAACATGCATTTATCATAAAAATTTTTCACAAGTAGGAACAGAGAAGACTTTCTTTTTTTTTTTTTTTTTTTTTTTGAGATGGAGTCTCGCTCTTGTTACCCAGGCTGGAGTGCAATGGCGCGATCTCGGCTCACCGCAACCTCCGCCTCCTGGGTTCAGGCAATTCTCCTGCCTCAGCCTCCTGAGTAGCTGGGATTACAGTCACACGCCACCGTGCCCAGCTAATTTTTTTTGTATTAATAGAGACGACGTTTCACAATGTTGACCAGGATGGTCTCGATCTCTTGACCTCGTGATCCACCCGCCTCGGCCTCCCAAAGTGCTGGGATTACAGGCTTGACTTTCTTTAACCTAATACAGAGAATATCCAAACACCTACAACTCACATAGGTAATAGTGAAAAACAGAATGCTTTCTCCCTAAGACTGAGAACAAGGCAAAGATGTCAGTTCTCACCACTCATATTCAACATTGAACTGGAAGTCCTAACCCACGCAATATGGCAAGAAAAAATAAGACACATAAATTGGAAAGAAATAAAACTATCCTATTTGCAGAAGAGATAATTGTCTAAGTAGAAAATGACAAAGAATCTACAAAAAAAATCCTAGAACTAGTGAGTTTGACTAAGTTACAGATATGTTAAATGTTTAAAAAATCAATTATATTTTATATACTATCAAAAAATAGCTGAAAACCATTTCTTTTTTTTAAAAAAAAGAATGATTTACAATAGCATCAAAAATTATGAGATACTGTGGTATAAATCTAACAAAACATTAAATATGCTTAAAACTACAAAATACGGATAAAAGAAATCAAAGAAAACCTAAACAGAGAGATTTGCTATGTTCACAGATTAGACAATTCAATATTATTAAAATGTCATTTTTACCTAAACTGCTTTACAGATTCAATCCTATTCAAAATCCCAGATTCCCAGCAGGATTATTATTAGATGGCAACAAGTTGATTCTAAAATGTATATGGTAAGGCAAAGGAATTAGAATAACCAAAACAATTTTTAAAAGAACAAAGTTGGAAGACTCACACTATCTGATTTCAAGGCCCACTATAATTTTACAATAATCAAGATACAGCTGGGTGTGGTAGCTCACACTTATAATCCCCAGCACTTTGGGAGGTCAAGAGAGGCAGATCACTTGAGCTCAGGAGTTCGAGACCAGCCTGGGCAACATGATGAAACCCAATCTCTACTAAAAATACAAAAAAGAAAAAAATTAGCCAGTCTCAGTGGCATGCACCTGTCGTCCCAGAGACTTGGGAGGCTGAGCCAGGAGGCAGAGACTGCAGCGAGCTGAGATCACATCACTGCATTTCAACCTGGATGACACAGCCAGATCCTGTTTCAAAAAAAAAAAGACAAAAAGAAAACCCAGTCATCAAGACAACATGATATTGGTAAAAGCACAATCACATGGATCAGTAGAAAAGAATAGAGTCCAAGAATAGACTCATACAAATCTAATCAGTTGATGTTGACAAAGGTGCAAGGACAATATAGTGATGAAAAAATAGTCTTTTCAACAAACGGTGCTGAAAAAACGACCTCCTCTCCATGTAAAAATAATAACTTCAATTCATTCCTCACTTCTTTACAAAAAAGTTAATGCAAAATGGATCATGTAAAATATATATATAACAGAAAATTATAAAACTTCTACAAAAAAAATGAGAACATCTTTGTGACCTTAGATCTAAGAGTATCTAAGTGTTCTTAGATACAACATCAAAAGTACCATCCATAAAAGAAAAAGTTAATATCCTGGACTTCGCCAAAATTTAAAAATTCTGCTCTTTGAAAGACATTATTAAGAGAATGAAAATGAAAAGCCAAAGACTGAGAGAAGATATTTGCAAGCCACACATCTGCTAAAGGACTTGTATCCAGAATATATAAAGACCTATCAATAATCAATAATAAGAAAGCAAACAACTCCCTTTCAAAGATGGGCCAAAGATTTCAACACTTCATCAAATAAGCTATATAGATGGTAAATAAGCACATGGAAAGATGCTAAATGTCATTAGTCACTAGAGAAAAACAAAACTATAATGAGATACTACTATAGTACCTATTAGAATAGCTAAAAAAATTTTAAGGACAGTACCAAGAGCTGACAAGGATGCGGAGAAATTGGAATTTTCATACACTGCTAGTGGGAATATAAAAACATACAATCTGGAAAACAGTTTAGGAGTTTATTGTAAAGTTAAACATATACTTACCACACAAACCAGTAATCCTATTCCTACGTACTCCAGAGAAATAAATAAGAACTTGTGTTCACACAAAAACCTTACACCAAATGTTGGTAGAGGCTTTATTCATATAATCAGCAAAGACTAGAAACAACCCAGATGTTCTTCAGCCAGTAAATGAATAAACAAACTGTGGTACATCCATACAATGGAATACTACTTAGCAATAAAAAGGAACAAACTACTGATACACACAACAACATCTGTGATTGTCAAAATCGCTATGCTGCATGAAAGAAATCAGACTTATATACTGTATGTTCCCAATTATATGACATTCTGGAAAAGGCAAAAGTATAGTAACAAAACAGATCAGTCGTTCCTGGGGTAGTGATAGGAGTTAACTAGACAGGCCCGGAAGAATTTCTGGAGGTGGTGGAATCATCTCATATCTTGATTGCCAGAGTGGTTACGTGCCTGCATGGATTTATCAGAACTGAGAACTATACATCAAAAAAAGCGAGTCTTGCCGCATGAAATTCTAAGGTGAAATTTTCGAAAGAACATTTTAGGGGCAGATGGTAAAATTTGAATATGGGTTATATTTTCAATGTTAAATTTCCTGTGTTTGATCACTATATTGTGGTTTTCAAAGAGAATATCCTTATTTTGAAGCAGATCCATGAAAAACTATTTACAGGAAAAATATCATGAGATTTACTTTCAAATAGATCAAGAAAAGCCCAGTATGTGTCGACAGAAAAGGTGTCAAAGCAAATGGGGTCAAAAGATAATAAATAGTGAATATATATGATGGATATTGGAGAGCACGTTGAACTATTCTTGGACCTTCTCTAAATGAAAGGCTTTTAGGCAAAGAAAGGATGTGGGGGAGAGAAATGGGAGACAGTGAGACAACTTTGAAGAGCTCTGCTCTGAAAGGAAGCAAAGACAGACAACAGTAGATTGTGCAGAGAACTGGGGCCCCAGGAGGTTTCGGTTGTTTTGTTCAAGAGGAGGAATAATGGGTTAAGGTTTTATGCTGATGGGAATAATCCAGTGGAAGAAAAAGTTTTAAATAAAATCAGAACAAACTACAGTTAAATCTAGACACTATAGCAGCAGTCCCCAACCTTTTTGGCACCAAGGACTGGTTTTGTGGAAGACAATTTTTCCACAGACCTGGAGTAGGGGTTGGTTTTGGGATGATTCAGGTGCATTACACTTATTGTGTACTTTCTTTCTATTATTATATTGCAATATATAATGAACTAATTATACAACTCACCATCATGTAGAATCTGTGGGAGCCCTGAGCTTGTTTTCCTGCAACTAGATGGCCCCATCTGGGGGTGATGGGAGACAGTGACAGATCATCAGGCATTAGATTCTCGTAAGGAGCCTGCAACCTAGATCGCTTGCATGTGCCGTTCACAATAGGGTCCGTGCTCCCATGAGAATCTAATGCCGCCACTGATCTGACAGGAGGCGAAACTCAGGCCATCATGCGAGTGATGGGGAGCAGTTGTAAATACAGATGAAGCATCACTGGCTCACCTGCCTCCTGCTCACCTCCTGTTGCCTGGTCCCTAACAGGCCACAGCCTTTCCGTTCTCCGTCCCTGGACCACAGCCTGCTCCTTCCTTCCTTGGCCAGGACATTTGCCTTACCCTCTGTCTGGAACCCCTGGCCAGCCCCTCCAGAAGCTGGCTCTCATCGCTCTTGCCTAGCTTGAGTGAGATCTGGAGCCTTTCCTGACCACTCCACTCCAAGCCAATGCTGCACTGACTAATTTTATTACTGTGACAGCACTTATTACCATACATCATTATGCCGTGTGTTTGCTGGCTGGTGTCTACCTCTCCCAAGCACCACCAGAACGTAGGCTCCAGGAAGACAAGCTCGTATTTGTATTTGACTTCCCTATCTCTACCACGTAACTGACATATTTTTGTTAAATCAGTTTGTGTTGAATGAATAAATGTTTAAAAATACACTGGTTTGCTGGCGGCGTGATCGCTCCATATGGGTTCCACTCCCGTGTCCCTAAAACATGAGTTTCTTCTATAGCTTCTGGTTACTTTCCTGCTCCAAACTCTTCAACAGCCCCCACTGCCAACAAAATGAAGCCTAAACTTAGCTTGACACACAAAGCCCACCAGCCTCTGGCCAACTTTTTTCCATCTTCTCCATGCACCTGAAGCTAGAGTCACGCTGGAATATTTGCTGCTGGAGAATTCTGTCCTTTCCACATCTCTCCTCCGCCTAAATTTCACTTCCACCCCACCTCTGTTCTCATGCTGGTGTGAATAATCCAGTGGAAGAAAAGCTGAATGAAATCAGAACTACAGTTAAATCTAGACACTGTATCAGCAGTCCCCAACCTTTCTGGCACCAGGGGCTGGTTTTACGGAAGATAATTTTTCCTTATCTTAGTTGTCTCACTGTCTTGCATTTCTCTCCCTGCTAGTAAGATAACACACCCTAATGTGTAAGCTCACACTGGTCTGTTGAGCTCTTCTTGTCATCTGCCTTCTGCTAATGTGGACCTGAGGTCTTCTGTCCCTCGAGTTTGTGCAGTGTTTGCACACACAAGCTCCCCAGGGTTTGTTCATCAAAATCCAGTTCATCAAGATCCAGTTTTTCAAGATCCACACCAAACCTTTGCTCCAGAAAGCCTCTACCACCAGACAACTGGCAAATGGGAACTCATTTCTCCATGGACCACCACAAATGCAGGATCCTTGCTGAGCGCTTACTACGAACCAGGCACTGGGTTCCCACACAGTACCTCATTCACTCTGCACAAAAATCCAATGATGAGGGCGTAGTATCATCACCAGTTTTAGATGAAGAAACTGAGGCTTAGAGAAGTGAAGGAGTTGTCCCCGTGCCACCCACCTTTGAGTGTAGTCAAGATTCAATTCCATACCTGTGGGTTCAGAGCCCAAGCTCTTCACCGCTGTCATGATTAACTATGTGGCCTTAGGTTAAGCAACTCCCTAAACCGTAGTCTTCAGATGAAAATAACTATCTTTCGCAGATGCTCGAAGGACTAACAATATCGTTTGAAAGAGAAAGGTGTGTTAGCTCACACTGGTCTGTTGAGCTCTTATTGCCATCTGCCTCCTGTTCATGTGTACCTGGGGTCTTCCGTCCCTTAATTCTATGCAGTGTTGGTACACACAAGCTCCCCAGGTTTTGTCCATTAGGAATCTGCCCAGGACCCTTATGAATTGCTTTGTGATTGTAAACATCTTGCAAGGAACTTTCCACTTCGCTGAGCAAAGACTGAACCCAGGGTATCAGGCTCCAGGGTCTGTGCCTCCAACCTGCCAGCCATCCTGCTTCTCATCCTGTCAGTGCTGTGGTCCCCACAGCACATTCTCAGTGAATCCTCAACAACCTCTTGAGGTACGCAACCTCATTCCTGTTTCCATCCTCTTTTACGGGTGCTACTGCTGCTAGCACAGCACACTGGCTATGATCCAAACACCAGGCCAACTACATCACTCCTGGCTTCCCCAGCACAACTCTAGGAGGTCAGTACTATCATCTGCCTCAGTTTCACACATGAGGAAACTAAGGCACAGCTGGAAAACTTACCCGTGTCCCCACAGCCACTGAGGAGCTGAGCAAGGATTGAACCCAGGGTATCAGGCTACAGGGTCTGTGACTCCAACCTGTCAGCTACCCTGTTTCTCATCTTCTCTACGCTGCAGTTCCCCACAGCACAAAGATTCTGATGTCCTAATCCATGGAAATTGTGACTATGTCAGATTACAAGACGAAGGGGAATGAAGCTGCAGAGGGAATTAAGATTACTGATCATCTGACTTTGAGAAGGCAAAGATTATCCTGGATTATCCCTGTGATCCCAAAGTAATCATAAAGGTCCTTCCAGTGTGAAAGAGTGTGGTTGGAGTCAGAGAAAGATGTGTAGATGCAGCAACGCTGCCGGCTCTGAAGATGGAAAAGGGACCATGAGCCAAGGACTGCAGGTGGCCTCCACAAGCTGGAAAAGGCGAAGACGTGGATATTTCCCTAGAAATCCCAAAAGGAGGGAGCCCTAACACCTTGAATGTAGCCCAGTGGGGCGCATTCTGTGCTTCTGACCTCCAGAACTGTAGGATAATGAATTTGTGCTGTTTTGGCCCACTGCGTTTGGTAATTTGCTATAGAAGAAAATTCCTGCAGATGCAAAAGCAACTCCCATTTCTTTCCTCCTCAAAGCTCAACAGCACAGCGCTCTGCAGCAGAATCCAAAGGCAAAACCCCATCCCAAACAGCCTCCCTTGCTCCCTGTGCAGAAGTACCCCCTGAGGTCCACCTGGGCTTTGTCTGGCTACAAGGTGTGACTGGACATTGTATCCTGAGGCCAGACGTGGCCAAGCTTCCCTGCAAATCAGGAACCTCCACTACAGGCTTCTTCCGCTCCAAATTCCCCTTCCTGGGGGCCAAGAGCTAAGCAAGTCCCACTCCCAGCAGCAGCTGGACTGAGCCTCATTACCAGGGAAGTTGGGGCCTCCAGGGACAGAGGTAGATTTGTGCCTCTTAAAGAGCAATGGAGTTCAGGGAGGACTGTACTGAGATAGCAAGGAGAGTACCAGGAGAAACAGAAGGAGAAACAGAGAGAAAGACATCAAATTTGCATGAGGGGAAGACAAGGTTTTAATTACGCCTTTTCTTAACCTCATTGTACCTTGAGGTATCTTAACATTACTCTCCCTGGCAGGAAGGATTGATTGATTGCCTCTTGGCATTCAGAAACCCCGATTAATGTAAAACTAACCAGTCGTTCTGAACTCTGGGGAATTAATCACTTAAATGTGGGAATTACTCAATAAACCATTCAAACATGCAATAAACCAAGCCATTAAAAATTAATCGCTCGACATCCTGGCCGTGTAAACAGGGCTAATAAGATCCAAGCATCCCAGAAAGAGGAGGAAAAGAAGGAAGCAGGAAGATGATGCCTTTCAGCAGCCACACCCAAGGACCCACGTAGATACACCAAAGTCCAGGATGCACATCACAAATCATCAGGGTAGGTGACATATGGTCCCTAGGGTGTCCGAGCCTATCCTCAGGACAAAAGTGGGCAGGTAGATGACAGAGAGGGGACCTCAGTGGGCTGTCAGGAAGAGGCAGTGGGGTTAGAGCTACAGTGCTCAACAAATCCTTACTGAGCATCTACTATGTACCAGGCACTGTGCAGGACTCTGCAGGTACAGCCACCAACAAGAGGACAGTGGCTGCCTTCAGGGAGCTGACACTGGAGTGGAGGGTGTACATGCGTGTCTGTATGTCTATTAGAAACTATATTTATTTTATGAAGCACTGGCTATAAAGAAAAACAAAGCCAAGACTTGCAAGGGATAGAAGATGACAGAAGATGAAAGAGTTCCTTTTTTAGACTGAGGACATACCATTTGGCCAAGACCCCAACGTAGTGAGGGCAGGAAGCACACAGACATCTGGGGAAGAGAATTCCAGGCAGAGGTCTGGGCAAATGCAAAGGCCCTGAGGTGGGCAAGGGAGCTGGAGGGAGAGGAAGTGGGTCCCAGAGGCATGAGGCTTTGGAGGAGGGAACAACAGAAAGGTTCACAGAGTATCTAGGGCCTCGTTAGGAAATTGGAAAGAATACGACTTTAGTCCCCAGGGAGATGGAGAGCCATTGAAGGTTTCTGAGCCAAGAGGAGGTAGATCCCATCTGTCCTGCTTATTAGGAGACTCACACTGGTTGCTGGGTTGAGGATAAAAGATGGAGACTACCAGGCACAGTGGCTTACACCTGGAATCCTACCACTTTGGGAGACTGAAGCGGGTAGATCACCTGAGGTCAGGAGTTCAAGACCAGCCTGGCCAACACGGTGAAACCCCGTCTCTACTAAAAATACAAAAAATTAGCTGGGCATGGTGGCGCGTGCCTGTAATCCCAGCTACTCGGGAGGCTGAGGCAGGAGAATTGCCTGAACTCAGGAGGCGGAGGTTGCGGTGAGCCGAGATCGCGCCATTGCACTCCAGCCTGGGTAACAAGAGCGAAACTCCGTCTCAAAAAAAAAAAAAAAAAAAAAGTTAGCTGGGCATGGTGGTATGTGCCTATAATCCCAGCTACTTAGGAGGCTGAGGCAGAAGAATTGCTTGAACCCAGGAAGCAGAGGTTGCAGTGAGCTGAGATCGCACCACTGCACTCCGGCCTGGGCAAGAAGAGCAAAAGTCCATCAAAGGAGGAGGAGGAGGAGAAGGAAGGAGGAAGACAACTGGCTGGGAGGCGGCTACAGTGGTCAGGGGCAGTCATTTGCTGGTTCCCGGTGTCCTCGTTGTCTCCCTGTCAACAGCACCCAGGTCCCAGGTCTTCCTTTGGATCTGCCCTTTCCCCATGTCAGCCCGTGACCTGGATGGGATGGATTCGCTCCACTCTCAGCTCAGGGGTGCAGCCCAACCTTTTGACAATAGTGATGGTTCAGGGAGGACCATGTGACCCAACTCAAGCCAATGAGAGGAGGAGACACTAACTAAGGGCTTCTGGGAAAGAGTTTCCTCACTTTTCACAGGAGGTCCCCAAAGACCCATTTGCTCTTGTTCAGCTGGTAGATGTCAGCTCTGAGACCACCACAGCCTTTTCTGTTTGCCACGACAGCCTGAGGAAGAGGCGGGCCTGTGGAGAAGGGCAGAGCCAAGAATGTCACAGAGAAATATGGCCAGGGCACATCAGCACGAACTTCTGGATCAAACTGCTCCTGAAGCATGAACTACCTTTGGGGCCATAAGTCCACTGAATCAATCAATTTCCTTGTTCTCTTTAAGCCATTTTGGGTAGGTTAGATTCCTAACAGATGGAATTCTTAGGGTTTATATGTGATGTCACTTAGGCCATATGAAGATCCTAGGAACTAAGTATCTATCCAATTGTCCAACTTACAGATACAAAAACTGAGATTAGAAAAACAAACTGTCCAGAGGCATAGTGATGGAAATTGGCAAAGCGGACATTTGAACTGAGTCTTGCTGGCTCAGAAGTCCTGCTCTGCACTTAGACTCCGTATCACTCTCCCTGGCTCACTCTGTCTGCCTTTACAATCACAGGGACCTTCTGCTGAGTTTGATGACTTAAGTCAGGATTGAACTATGTAGCACACACTCTTATTCCCCACTTACACCCTGTGCAGTTGTATTAGTCTGTTCTCACGCTGTTAAGAAGCCAGGCTTGATGGCTCATGCCTGTAATCCCAGCACTTTCAGAGGCCAGGCACACTCCTGACATCAGGATTTTGAGACAGGCCTGGCCAACATGGCAAAACCCCATCTCTACTAAAAACACAAAAATTAGCCAGGCATAGTGGCAGGCAACTGTAATGTAAGCTACTCAGAAACTGAGGCAGGAGAATCACTTGAACCTGGGCAGTGGAGGTTGCAGTGAGTCGAGATTACGCCACTGCCTGGGCAACAGAGTGAGACTCTGACAAAAAAAAAAAAAAAAAAAAGACACACCCGAGACTGCCTAATTGATAAAGGAAAGAGGTTTAATTGACTTACAGTTCCACATGGCCGGGAGGCCTTAGGAAACTTACAATTGTGGCGGAAGGGGAAAGAAACACGTCCTTCTTCACATGGTGGCAGGAAGGAGAAGCGTTGAGCAAAAGCAGGGAAAGCCATCCATGGCTTATAAAACCATCAGATCTCATGAGAACTCACTCACTATCATGAGAACAGCATGGGGGTAACCACCCTTGTGATTCAATTACCTCCTACCAGGTCCCTCCCACAACATATGGGGATTATGAGAACTATGATTCAAGATGAGATTTGGGTGAGGACACAGCCAAACCATAGCAGCAGACATCACTATTATTGTATTTATTGTATTTATTTTATTTTGTTGAGACAGAGTCTCTCCCAAGCTGGAGTGCCATGGCACGATCTTGGCTGACTGCAACCTCAGCCTTCTTGGGTTCAAGCAATTCTCCAGCCTCAGCCTCCCAGGTACCTGGGATTACAGGTGCCCACCACCATACCTGGCTAATGTTTCTGTATTTTTAGTAGAGATGGGGTTTTGCCATGTTGATGAGGCCGGTCTCACACTCCTAGACTCAAGTGATATGACTGCCTCAGCCTCCCAAAGTGCTGGGATTACAGGTACGAGCTACCACCCCAGCCATCACTAACTGAAGACCTCTTTTCTGCAAAATAAAGTATCAGCTAAGTCTAAGAGTCTATCAAAGACAACATGGTACAGAAAGTTACATGATGTTATAATACTTTTTTTGAGACAGCGTCTCCCTGTCACCCAGGTTGGAGTGCAGTGGCATGATCTCCACTCACCATAACCTCCGCCTCCTGGGTACAAGTGATTCTCCTGCCTCAGCCTCCCAAGTAGCTGGAACTACAGGCATCGACCACCACATCTGGCTAATTTTTGCATTTTTAGTAGAGACGAGGCTTCACCATGTTGGCCAGACTGGTCTCAAACTCCTGACTTCAAGTGATCCGCCCACCTTGGCCTCCCAAAGTGCTGAGATTACAGGCCTGAGTCACCGGGCCCGGCCTACATGATTTTAACGACTGGGGATATGACTGGAGTCAGGCAGCCTGAGGTCACACTCCAGCTCCATTCCTTACCAACTGTAGTAACTCCTTTAAGCCCAGGTAAGAGGAGATCCTACCCTCAAGCCCCATCGTCTGATAAATATCTGTACCACTGCCCCACAACATAAACACACACACACACACACACACAGTCCTCTGGGGTCTGCTGCTCAGCGCCAGCACAGTGCATACCCTCATGACTAATACCATTCAGGGCGAAACGCTGCCCAGCCGCCCCGGCTCAACTTCACAGAAACAGGCAGCAACCTGAATCCACACACCGTGGAAGTTGGTTGTATGTACTGCTGCCAACAGCAGGAGGGCACAGCTCTGAGTCGCAGCGAGGATTTGAGCTGCAAAAGCACTTCGGTAAGAGAAAAGACAAATTAACCAACTTATCAAATCTTCCTCTTAGCACTCTTGCAATAGATTCCCGCGAAATGAAGGATCATTTCCTAGAAACAGAGGGCATCCATTTTCTTGTTTCTCTTCACGCTCCACACTAGGGTAGTAAAGGTATGCAAATTAGCTAAATTAGAGCAGCGTTCACACAGCTTGGGGACACTTCGAAACCCTAAACAATTCATATGATATTCTATACGTTCTAGTTAGATAACCCATCTCTAGATATGCTAAGGTAAAAGCATGAGACCCCAATGATTTACGCTGACAACTAGATGGACACCGAACGCTAGGACTGCATTTTCAAAGCATGAATAAACTTAAGTTTTAAATACATTTAATTTTAAAATTCTGACTGATTTGTATTTTGTTTCTTAATGTTTACAGATAATTCTGAATTTTAGATGAAGAACTTTTTGAAAGCTTCAGGAATTCTTTCACATTTACTTTCACTTCCAGGTGGTAAAAATTTAATTTTGTATGTTTTGAGCATAATTATGTCTTATTTTTAATCTTTTATATCACTACTATCAATAGAACACCAACTACGTGAAAATCTTGATTACATCAGGATTTATTTTATTGAATTGAGGGCAAGAAAAATTTTATGGAATAAGTAATTTTTGAGTTATGTATGACTTTAGCACTCATCCAACTGTCTTGGACTTACAGTACCAAAATGTGCAAATAATCATTAAATTTGGTCATCTTGGTACCTACAGATTTTATCTTTATTCAGGTATATTTCTCAGAAAAATGGATAGATGTTTTATTCAACAGTTTATTATCTTGTTTTATGTCTTTAAATATCTAGAATTGGTATCTGTGTGTCCATTTATACTATTCCCCGAGTACTGCAAATGCTAGAGATGGACCTGACCAGCTGTGTAACTTTGAGTAAATTAATTAACCTCTCTGTGTCTTGTCCCATCTGCAAAGAGAAGACAATAAACAGTTCCTAACTCTATAGAGCTGTCATAGGGATTAAGAAAGTAAATATTTACAAAGCACCTACAACACAGTCTGGCACACAGAGCTTTCTAAGTGCTTTTAGGCAGAGCAGAGCTTAGCACAGAGGTACAGAAATTATTTTAATAGATTGGCAAAAGCGTTTGATCAAATTTAACATGTATTTGCTTTCAAAAACTCAAGGAATTGAAGAGAATTTCCTTGACTGGATGAACATGACATAGTAAAACCTACAGCAAATGCCATCCTTTGCTGGGAATTTTCGCCTTATTTCTCTTAAGACTGACACCAAGGCAAAGAAGTCTGCCACTACTGCAACAACTCAACGTCATATTGGAAGTCTCGGCAAAAGCAGCAGCAAAGGAGAAACATCACATAAAATAACTGGAAGAAGAGACAGAGAGACCACCGTTGTCCACATTTAAGATAGCATCGTCATTTATAGAAAAAAATCCAACAGAATTTGAACACATTCAAAGTGACCAACTTAAAAATTAACAGCATTCTTCGACCCTAGCAATAACCAGCCAGAAGAAAACACAACAGAAAATGAGATCCACCCATATTACCAATGAAAACATAGGAACTATTTCAGAACTGACTCAGATGCTCAAGACTTGTAGGGAGAAAAGTTTTAAATTATTAAAATGACCCAAAAAGGCAACTGTCCTATTAACATTGGTCACGTGTTAACTCCCCAAAGTAGTGTAGACATTTTCATGTAATTTCAATAATAATTAAAGCAGGGATTTTAGAGAATATGGTCAATGAATTCTAAAATCGTCTAGAAGAAGAAAAGGGTCTGCCAAATGCTTAATCTTGAAAAAGAAGAGCAGAACTCCTGGCCTCCGAGGAATTAAGAGATGTCTCAGAGGTACAGCAATAGAAACGGCTAAGGCATTCATATAAAAACAGGCAACGGAACAGCAGAGAGAGCTCAGAAATAGAACCTCCTGTGTGTGAAGAGCTGAATTCAGCACCATAAAGGTGGTTCCTGAAACCGGAGGAGAAAGGATGGATGTAGGCGGTGGGGGCGGGGATGGAGCTGATATACAGTAGAGAGAAAAATGAGGCTGTGTGCTTATCAGACAGAGAACACAGAACAGAACCCAGATGGATTAAAGACCTAAATTTAAAAAGTAAAACTATAAAGCCAAGGGAAGAGATTGTGGGAGAATCGTTTTGGCCTTGGTGAAGGGAAGGACTTCTAAAAACAAGACAGAAGGCACACACACAATTTCTAAGGCCAGAGAAAGACAGGGGAAGCAACAAAGAAATAGCTTCCTGTTCAGTGAAAACACAGATACCCTTAACAGAAACATATCAAAATGGGAGACGATACTAGCAACATCTAAAAATGACAAGAAACTAACTTAGAAACCAACAAGAAAAAAAAGATGAGGAAATGAACAAAGTGTATAAACGCATCCATCCAGAGACCAGCAATCCAAACAGCAAGCACGTAAGGAGATGTTCAACGAGACATCGATCCGCAACACACACAGTAAAGCGATGAGATGTTTTACACACGTCAGATTAGCAAAACTAGACAATCGCCAACAGGCGCTGGCGCAGATGCAGGAAAAGGAAGCTTCCAACCCCACTGGTGGGAGTGAACCCAGTGGGATTGGCTGGAAAGGCATCTGGGAACACGGTGGATTCCATGTGCGTGTCCTGCTGACTCGGCATTCCCACGCCTTGGCACACCCCCCAGAGAAACCAAGTCCTCCAAGCTTCCGATGGGACTTTACAAGGACGTTCTCTACAGCATCATTAGTGAAGTGGAAAACCAGAGAGGGGACCAAAGCGGACATCACTCAAGGAGAGGCTGAGCCGGGAATATGCACCCACGGAAAGCTTGCTTGTGAGTGGACTTCACAGCAGCGCAGACAGAGCTTTCAAACAGAGCGTGGAGTGGAAATGGTGAAGATGTAAAACGAGGACTTAAATAGCACGAGACTAGGATGTCGGTTCAGGCAAACGCCTACTTATTTTACACGGGTGCGCACATATCTGAGGACAACACACACGTGGCTTCCCACCGGGGGGCCTGGGAGCTGAAATGGAGAAGGAAGGATTTTTAAAAACTGAAAACCAGAGAGGGCCTTTGGCCAGACAAATGGTAGAATGACATGAACTTGTTCCATCTAGGGGAACAAAAATAGATTTTTTTAAAAGCAGTTTTTGCGTTTGAAAAGCGTGTTTGGAACAAATGCAAGTCAATCTCATGTGTTTCAATCATCCTGGTAGAAATTAGGATGTGACTCAGAGTAAAATCTTAAAACAGAGCTTCCAAGAAAACTTGGGTCCTTTTGAATGCCCCACCCCCACCCCCTGCCGCTGTCCCGCCCGCACCAACTCCCTCTCCTAAAATGTCCTTCCTTGAGCTCAGCATCTGCCAGGCGAGCTGTTATGGCTTCCTTTTAGAGCCAGCACCTCTGCCATCACCTACTCTTACTCCCAGCTGGGTCCTCCCTCCCAGCATCAGTGGGTCCTCTGCCCTCCCGGCCCCTCCCCAGCCACCTATTCTAATTCTGCATTTGCTGGTCTAGCCCCACCACACACACACACCACGCTACCATGAGCTCCTCAGGGCTCCTCAGGGCTCCTCACAAATATCCTGGGGTAGATATTTGTGGCACGAAGTGACGACATGGGCCATACCCTGCAGCTCTTCCACGGCATATTTCAGGAAAAGGGAAGGCAGAGCCGGGGCTGATGACCGCTGCTTCGTTTCACTGCACATTTCACAGCTTCCCAGACCCACATGACCTCCGCCTGCTGGGCAGAACCAGCCTAATCAGCTAATTCCTTGAGATCCTGGGAGAGAACCCAGGTGCCCCTAGCGTGAAGACGTGGTGGAGGTAACCCAGACTGTGAATCTACTCCAGGACAAAACGCCTTTATGGAGGGAGACTCGGCTCCAACCTCTTCCCCACTCGGATTCAACAGCGTTTCAGTCTCTCAGTGATCCTGCTCCCACCTCCTCCCTCCTACAGCCAAGTCAGATTTCCTGCTTCCCTGCCCCGTACCCAGCCCCTGCCAGGAACATTGGCTCCCGTTTGCTGGAGGCCCACTGAGGGCCAGGCCCTGTGTGAACCACTTTATCTCCATCCCACAATTTAATTCTCAGCCACCTGGAAGGGTGGGGATTCCTCTCCCTGCTCCACAGAGGAAGAAACAGGTTCAGAGAGGAAACAGGCTGCAAGTAAGTAAGTCGGGGAAACTGCCAGAGCCACACCCAGGCCCACGGGCTTCCAGAATATTCTCTCAACCGCACACTACACTGCGTTCTGAAGGGAGAATGAGAGGAAGGTCTGATTATTGGTCAAGCTTGAGAAATGCTGTATACCTGGCCCTGTCCACCTGCAGGGTCACAATGCTTTCTGTCGTATTAAAGACCCCGAGAAGGCTACTGAGCACCATGCCTCTGACACATGGTGGTTACAGAACGCTCCTTTTGAGAACACTCTTATCTGCAGAACACAGCCTGGGAAGTGCCAATGTGGCATGAAGTAAGCTCCAGGCACTTCAGGGAGCGGGGGTCCTTAGCTCAAGGCAATCGTGATCTCATAGGAGGGACAGAGAGGTCCTAAGTTATGACAACTAGCTACCATGCATCAAGTGCCCTCATGGCAGGGCTTGGGCACGATATCATCATTTCGTCGAATTGCCACAGCAGCCCTAGCAGGTGGCAGCTGCTGTCTGCCTGGAGAGGTACAGAAACGGAAGCTCCCAGGCAGCAGGGACCACAGAGAGACGGAAGAGATCTGGGTCCCAACTCTGGTAGAGGTGGAAGTCTGAGCTCTTTCTGCTTAACCAAGAACTTCTCAGTGGCAGGTGCCCAGATCTCAGCTATTGGCCTGCCATCCAGGAAGCACCATGCTAGAAGTGTGGATACCACCCCTAGGGAAGGCCATGGCTGAGCCATATTTGAGAAGCACGTTCCTAGAGCCGGCAGGAGACGAGAGCGGACTTATGCTGCCCTCTGAGGCCCTCAGGTCTGGCCCAGTTGCCACGGCTGTGCCGGTGCTGTGCAAATGCTATCATTCTAGAAATTCCCAGCTTAGACGTTAACACTCCAACAAGCAGCCACCTAAACCTCCCTACTCACTGCAATCTAAGTCTAGAGCATTCTCTCAGCTGCTGAAGAAGAGTGCCACTTCAAGAGGTTGGAAGATGAGCTCGAGAAGCACAGGCCGGCTTTTGAAGCCAAGTGGACCTGGGGTTTGAATCCTGGGTGAGCCGCAGGGTAGCTGTGAGAGCTGGGGGTGGGAGAGTTCCAGCATCCCCTGTAGGGATTATGCCTTTACCCCAGAGGAGGTGGAGGACAAAGCTGAGTACTTAACAAAGCTGGATTTGACTCTCTCTAAATATACCACTGGCTGCCACTGAGCTTAGACAAGGTTTTCCACTATGTCAGCCTCAGTTTCCCCTTCTGTTAAGAGGGGACGTGATGTCAACTTCTTGGGGTGGTGAGGATTAAATGAGATAATGAAGGTACCTACATGTATGACCTAACTCACCTCCGGCTGCCCATCACTCCAGTAGCACTAGGGAACATTTAAAACAGTGGGAGTGCCTACCCTAACACACACACACACACACACACACACACGCACGCACACATAGAGCCATCCTCCTCCCTCCATCAAGTTAAGGCTCACCCCACCCAAAACCACCTCTTCCTCCTCTTCTCCCTTCTCCTCCAGGAAACCAAACCATCCCCAGCAGAGTCCGTCTGAGCATGCTCAGTAGCCAGAGCAGCTGGGATCCCCAGGACCTGCTGCCCCATTGCTGACTTCAACATCTCCACCCTGGCGAGACACCCCAGAAAGAGCAGCATTTCCCAGCAGCCCCCACTGAGTAGAGTGAGCACCAGCTGGGCTCCCTCCCTCCCTAGCTCAGCTTTTAAAGGCCCCAGAGGAGTTCCTGCGGGTTCAGCCCTGGCAGAAAGGGATATCGGGGAATGAGATGCTGAGCAATGCTGTACCCATGCCAGTGTGCTTGGTGTGCAAACAGTCTTGGAAAGGCCTGAGCTCATCTTGAGGATGAAAACAGCTGCACGTTCAAACCCAACCCGCCTCGTACATGTATTGCGTGCACCGCCTTGAACTTGGGGAAGGCAATCACTGCAAAATTTTGGAATCAAAGGGCAGGAGAGGTCCTTCTGAGAGTCTGTATTCCATTTCTACACCTATCTAACCTCTAGTGATTAACACAGGACCCCCACCCTTCTGTTTAATTTCAGTTTTACTGCCTCCCTGATTGGAGCCAAAGAGAATCTGTTATCCCAGCTTTCTGGTGTGTGTTACAATGGTTCCTCTCAAAGAGTTTTCCTTTTTTATTGCTTCTAAATCTTTCTTCATGTAGCTAAAGCTTCTCTCTTAGTCCCAAGTAATGGAGGGAAGGGAAAACTAAAAATAGAAGCAAATTTACATTTGCAGAACACCTGTTATATTTTACTACATTCTTATTTAATCCTCGCAAGAACACTGCAAGGCAGTTAGACTGTTTATAGTGGAGGAAATAGGCTCAGAGAAGCCCAAGTCTGCACAGAATGAGGACTCCCTTCCCAGGCCTCCCTAGAAGCTAGGCTGCTCCTGAAGCTAGTCAGTGAGGAGGGGGTGTTTCTGCAGCTTCTAGGAAGGGCCCTTCTTTGCTTTGTCCTCCCTTCCGGAATGTAGGGCATGAGAGCAAACTACAGTGACTCTGGGCATGGAACATGAGTGACTTTGAGAATGGAAGCTATTACCCAGCAGTGCGAGCGACAATGCTATTAATACGCACACCTAGACGCTGGGGCCCCAGGCCACCCCAGGAATGACCCTCTCCTAAACTATTTGAACATGGAAGTGAAATCAACTACTGGATTGTTTAAGCTTCTTATCTGGGGATTTTCCACATTCATCTTAAACTGACACAGTGAGCTGCTAAGTATTCCTCCTTCTGCAGACATTATCAGCAGATTCCTCTACCATGCATCGCAGCATCCAAAGGGTTAGAAGGAATGTCTAGTCTAGGCTGGGCGTGGTGGCTCACACCTGTAATCCCAGCACTTTGGGAGGCCCGGGTGGGTGGATCACCTAAGGTCAGGAGTTCGAAATCGGCCTGACCAACATGGAGAAACCCCATCTCTACTAAAAATACAAAATTAGCCAGGTGTGGTGGTTCATGCCTATAATCCCAGCTACTCAGGAGGGAGGCTGAAACAGGAGAATTGCTTGAACTCGGGAGGCGGAGGTTGCCGTGAGCCAAGATCACGCCATTGCATGCCAGCCTGGGAAACAAGAGCAAAACTCTGTCTCAAAAAAAAAAAAAAAAAAAGGAATGTCTAGTCTCACTAACCACCCCCAGCCCCCTCTCCTGCTCCCACAAGAACAATTCTGCTTTCAAATGTGCTTTTCTTTAAGGAATAAGAATTGGACATGATCTGGGAGAGCAACTCTCTGTGGGATCTCTACATTGCCCTCAACTTCCCCTCTGATGGCAACATCAGCTTGTGACAAGAGCTTAATATAGAAATTTAAAATGTTAATACAACTTCATACAGTAGGAAATACAACACAAATAAAAATTATGCAAAGAGAAAAGTAGAAAAAAATAGGATGAGACCAAGGAGGCCTATATACTTTGAGAAATTTGACTGAGCTTCCTAGCAGCCAAAGCAAAGAAGAAAACACAATCAATCTGTGGTGACTGCTGGTTGCTCAACATCTGTTTTCCAGACATCATGGCCTGAAAGCCATTTCTCCTGTGGGGCCGAGAGGGGACAGTGCAATTGATGGACAGTGCCAGCAACAGTCCTGGTAGCAAGTGCAATCATGAATCTTATGGTATATAAGTATTGAATCCTCCCAGAAACCCAGAGTATTGTCGCCAGTCGTCCTCCTCATTTTGTAGATGAGGAAAAGGAAGTAACTATGTTCAATGTCACACAGCTAGGAAACGGCAGAGCTGTGATTCCACTCTACTGAGCTCCGAACCATGGGCTTTAAGGTTAGCCAGACCTACACTCAGATATTATCCACTCTCCACTGCTGAGCAGCCTTGGGCAAGCGACTGCATCTCTCTGAGCTTCTATTTCCCCATCTGTCAATAGGAATAATCACATAAACTAAGCAGGGTAATTGTGAGGAGTTGGCAAGAGAGACTGCCATGTAACAGGATGTGAGGGGGACTTTTCCTGATGCCCTGGAATAACAGCTGAAGCTACAATGAAGAACAAGGAGGGCCAAGTGTCCCGAGATTCTAAAGAGAGCTGACTAGAAACAGCCCACAACTGGGGCCACACCCTCCCCCTTCCCATCCTCTGCCAGGCAGCACTGATCACAAGCCAACAGAATCACCCCCAGTACCAATTCTCCCCACACATATTCTGCACCAAGGAGGCCAGGCCAGCCTTACAGGGAGCAGAGCATGGGCCATGAGAGGTGACACAGACCAGGAGGTGGCAGTTGTCAGGGAACAGGAGCCAGGAGGTGCCACCACAGCAGAAGACCCTCAGAGTAAGCAGAGATAACCCAGACCAGGGTAGGTGGCCACTCACCCTCTGCAACCTGCCTGTCAATAGAAAAAGAGATTCCTTCCTTTTCCCCACTCCTGGAGCATCCTGGAAAAGGTGTAGGGAAAGGGTCTAGAGTGCTTTAGATGAGATGTGAGGTCCCAGGTTCTAAAATGAATCAGATTATATTTTAACTGGAAATGGCTAGAAAATAATGAAATCTGCCTGAGGACCTTAAGGCTTTAAAAAAGGAGAGCTTGAAGGAATTTCATTAAAAGCAACAAGTGGAAGAATGAAAACCATCTCCCCTTTTTTTTTCCTACCATCTTCCATTTTTACCCATAAAGCATTAAGAATCCTAGGTTAACTAGCTGCATAGATAAAGCCCTTTGCACAGGCTGTGCACACAGTAGGTGCTCATTGTGCACTGGCTCCATATATGCAAGGGTGAGAGGGCCCTGGGTGGCCACTTGAGACCCCTCTAGGGAGCTCTGGGATCTGAACATTTCAGACCAAGGGCACCCAATGCAGTCCAACCTGAGACACTAGATCTGGCACAAAAGGGAGGGAAGTCCAGCCCTGGCTTAGGAAAGGCCGCTCCATTCCCAGGCCAGCATCTGATGTCATCTGGGTGGTGATCATCCCCTCGACAGTGCAAGAAAGTCAGAAGACACCATGCATGGCAGGTTTGGGCAGCATGGATGGGCGGGGAGCTGGTGGATTACTAACTGTCCCGCCCCTGCTTTATCTCTCCCAAAGCAAGAAGTCTTTGGTCCCCAAAAACACAGACATGAACCTGATGATGGCCCTGTCCCTTTCCCACACCCCAGATGGAAAGCCTGTGTCCTCCTGTCTCCACACTCCACTGACCTCTGTCTAGCTGTCTGGGATCTTCAGTCTGCCACCTCCCTGGATGGTAACAGGGTCTTCTGTCCTTGCCTTCTCTTTGATCTCCCATACACACCCCTGCTGGGGAAGGTTCTTAGCAGAGTCCCAACGTGATGTCAAGAAAAGCCATCGTGATGAGCAGGAGGGCAGACACTCTGCTCAGGAAAGAGCCTCATGAACTCCAAGAGGAAACAAGGAACCATTGTCCCGATGTCAACACAAAGGTAATGGCAGGATGAGCAGGGCCTCAAGGGAGGGGGGGTGCAAAGGGCAGAGTTGGGAGGAGGAAGGAGATGGAGATGGGCAGAAGGGGCTTCAAGCTCCCTATCTGAGGCTCTAAGAGAGCAGAACATGAATGCTGTACACGCATCTCTGGTCTACGCACATGGTGATGTTTGATTTGATTATTAGAAAGATGGACACTTGCCTGTGTAGGATGCGACATGAAGATCCTTCCAGATATTTGAAGGCAAAACCACAGTGTTACACAATGTTCACACAGTACTTCGCAAGTTGAGAGTGGGTGATTTCACACATTTGATCAAACCAGACATGGGCCAGTGAAACCTAACGCCAAGCCTCGGTTTCCCCATTTGTCAAGAAGGGTTAAAAACACATCTCACTAGGAAAGTGAGAGTCTGGACGACTGGGATAAGACAGGTAAGGCACTGAGCAGGGAGACTTGCCTGCCACAAGAGCCAAATAAGTGCCGGTTCACCCTTTCTTGAGCTCCACCCGGGGCAGCTGTCCCGACCTGGCTGAGCCACACAGCGCTTTGATGCAAAGAAGAGGGGGTCCTAAGGAACTGAGAGGGGCCCATTGGAGTAACAGGCCCTGGCTCCAGCCCCAAACATGGGGGCTGCTGATGGGGTTGATGAGGGGCAGGATCCCACCAAGCCAAAGATGCCATGAGTCACAAACTCCGCAGATGGCAGAGAGATGGTGGCAGGAATGGGAGTCCCAGCTCCAGTTGGAAGAAATCAAGTTGGGACTGAGCTCTTATTTTTTTTTTCCTCTCTCTTCCTCATAAGATGTGTTTCTGACACTAATCAGGGATCCATCCCCCTGGGAGCCAACAATAATGATTAATGGTGTTAAATATAGCCAGAGACTGCCGCGGAAAAATTAGGCACCATGCATAAAACATCACCTTCCTCGTTACACAGACAAATCAGGCTGACTCCGGGGCCCAGTGCCCACTAGCAGGGCGGCTTGACCTAGCCAGCCTCCTCACCATGCCGACTGCCCCTCAAGGAGGCATCTGCCGGGGGAGTCCACATTCAGTCTGCACTCCCATGTGCCCCATGCAGACCTCAGAGCCACCACCAGGCACTCGAGCTGCCTCAAAATAAAGGTAATTGCTGCTGGAGTGGTGGCAAGAGAATATGCCCAGGACTCACACAGACCTGGGTTCAAATCCCAGCTCTTCCATTCCCTAATTGTATGGCCCTGGGAAAGTTGCTTCTCATCTCTGAGTCTCAGCTTACTATTCTGTGAACAGGATTTCCTCTTTGTAGCGATGAGGTGGTAACAAGGTGATGGCAGCAGCGAGCCATCTGGAGCTGCTGCTGCCATCACACCAGCTGCAGCAGGGAGGCATGGCCAAGGCTCTATGCTCCACGGAGCTGGCGGGAGCTGGGGACAAGCAGGAGCCCTGCTGCTTCCAAGCAGGAGTTCCCTGGGTGCCTCTGGAGCTGCCCAAACCATGGCAGCAGATCCAGGCCTCTTGCTCCATGGAGTAGGCAGGAGCCCTGCCCATCCACTTCTGGGCACAGCTGCAGCCATCCCAACCGTGGCTGCTGACCCAGGCATCCCTACACTTTTAGGGGCCCAGGAAGGCCCCCCACAACCCTCAAAGGCTGGGAAAGGCCTGGCTTCTCCCTGCTGTCAGTATCTGCTCCAGTCTCAGAGCAAAGTCAAGGCCAAGCCCATTCACTGTCACAGCCTGGCCAGATGTGCACATGCTCAGGGCAGTGCTGACACACCAGCCTCCTGCTGCCTCAGTGCCCTCTGAATTTTGGGTGCTAGTGAGCACAGGAGGGAAGCCAAGGGAGTGCTGAGGGCAACTTGGCACTGGCCTGCAGGTGCCCCTTAGCACCCACAGCCTGGGCACCATGAACAGCAGCTGGAGGTAGACAGGTTCCTGGGTGAAGGGGGTGGGTCCCTGGTGAGTCCTCACCTTCAGGCCAGGGAGGGCCTGAAGGCTGGGGGCCGGGCTGCCATTCCCACAGAGTGGGAACTTATGGTGCCTGTTCTGGGCCCGCCCATGGCTGTCCATGGACCAATCAGCACTCACTTCCTTCACTCTGAGGCCCATAAAAGCCCCAGGATCAGCCAGAGCTGAGCAGATATTGGGACGACCAGCTGCAGAGAGGAACTACCCACTCCAGGGCCTCCTCCCTGCTGAGAGCTGCAGACATCGGGACAACCAGCTACAGAGAGGAGCTACCCACTCCAGGGCCTCCACTGAGCTACACTCACTCAATAAAGCGCCTCTTCATCTTGCTCACCCTCCACTTGTCTATACATCTCATTCTTCCTGGGCACAGGACAAGAACTTGGGACCCGCTGAACGAGGCTAAAAGAGTTGTAAAGAGGGCTGAAACATGGCCCTTGCTCAGCACATTGTGGGTGAAGAGAAGGAGAGAAGAGCTGTGGACCTTCAGGGATCCAGACCTGGGAGCTCTCCAAGCCAGGGCTGTGACTCCCTCACTGGGGCCCTGTGGTTCCTGGAATCTCCAAGCTTCTGGGTGCCATTGTGTTCCCCAGTGCCAGCTGTGGAAGCTGCTTGTGGTGCACCAGGTCCAGCTGTAGCATCACAGACAGTACCCGTGCCAGCACCTGGGGCTGCCTGCCCCACTGCAGCAGCTGGCACATGTGACTGTGTGCAGTGGCCAGACCCCATGCTCGCTCACACCCTACCCCTTGCCATTCCACACCTGACTCTCCCTTGGCAGGCGTGGGACCCAGGCCAGTGGCATGAGCCAAGTGCAGCCTTCCAGGCTGAATGCACAAAACGAGCCCAGCAGGCCTGAGGAAAACTCAGGCAAAGGAGCCAGCAGCCACAGAGGTTTCTGGTCAGAAAAAGGACACCCCAAGGGTCCCATAACAAAGGTATGGTCAGAGCCAGACATTTAGCAGGTACTTAGAAGATGTTAGCTCTCTTTCTCCTGCCTCTAGGCCCAAATAGCTCTGTGGCCTAGAATAAATTACTCAACCTCTCTGAGCCCAAGTTTCTTACCTACAAAAGGGAAATGACGATGTCTACCTTCAAGGACACAGAAACAAATAATGTATGGAAAACACTAAACCTGTGCTTGGCACATCCACTCATGACTCCCCCAGTTCTTCACTGAGGACCAATTTTGTTGCCAGGCACTGTGCTAGGTGCTGGGACACCACCAAGACTGAGACGTACCATCTCTGCTCTCACCATCTAATGGGGAAATAGGAAAAAGGTAAATAGGCAAAATCACTACAAACTAGAAGACCTCTTGGAAAGGAAAAAGGGGGCTGGAATAACATGCAAGTGGCACTGAGGGGCTGCTCTAAGGGGTGATATGTGAGGAGGAGATGGCCAGAGCATGGGAGAAGCTATTCTCTTCCTAGCAATCACTCGCCCAGGCCTCCCCACCCACACAAGCATCCCTCCCCTCTATGTCAGGGGGTCCCCTCGCTCTTGGGGGTGGCCAAAGGCAAGAGGACCAAGGGCTGCCATACATCACCCCACTAGGAGCAGGGTCTCCACACTCTGGTTGTGCACGTGCCCCAGTATATATTTGTTTATAATTAGGAACATGCACTGCCTTCCTAATATTATGTACATCATTAAACACACACAAAAATACACCTTTAGAGGAAGAAATGAGAACATAAATAGAAATGCAGTTCTAATTCTGTCTCCTGCACTCTGCAGGTCTTCTCAAACCCTCCTGCTAATTCATGTACGTCTCTGACGACCATTGATCAAGAGCAGCCAGCAGCCAGCAGAGATGACCTGAGCCACGCCAGGAGGCACACAGGGACCCTGCCCCTCCCACCTCAGATGGATTGAAAAGGAGGCAAAGTATCCAAGTCTGACTCTCCTTTCCCCCACGTCCCCTCTACAGTGGGCACCGACTCTGGGTCCCTTTCTGGTTTGCACTGGGCCTTCTGCAGCCTGGTGGTACACCTCCCACATGCCCACCCCTGTCATGTGCCCACCTCTTCCGATGGCCCAGGGTGGGACTCCCCGGGCAGGACAAGACCCCCCACACACACTCCTTTTGGTGTTCCTTCCTCTAGAAATTCCCTCACAACACCCTCCTTCTCTGCACCTGGCTGGCTCAGCCATCATCCTTGGAGTATGCAAACTTGGAAAATAGGAAATATTTGTACGAGTTAAAGGCATGAGGCCATCTATAGCAGGCAGCGATCTTCTTAGGGGCTTTGGCCATCCCAGGCCCTGCCTGGCTGCTCTGAGGGCTGAGGGCATCAGACCTGGGCACACCTGTACCCTGACCAGGAAGCTGTGAGCTGAGGCAGTAGCCCCCTTGACTCCTGGCCCCAGTCCAGAACTGTGGACGTGAAAGGAAGGCAGACATGTGGCCGGAGCAGGGGGTGCAAAACAACCCTGGGGACCCACAGATTTTTTAACTGACTAACAATAAGAACTTCTGCATGGCAAAGGATACCATAAACAAAACGAACACACATCTCTGGCAAAATAACTGCTACATAGAAAGCAAAAAGAGGGTTAATATCTATGTTATACAGAGCGCTGACAGTGGACAAGAAGGGGCAGAGGACCCAACGGGGAAAGGATCTGCAGATACAACTCACGAGAGCATGGCCAAAGGGCCAAACAGACGAAAGGTGCCCAGCCGGTCCCCTGGCTTGTCAGGGAAATGAAAATAGAAAGCAACAGTGAGATATCACTTTATCCCTCTCAGCCTCCACAAAACTAACAAGGCCAATAATACCTCTCGCTGGCGAGATACAGGAAAACAACCTCTCTCAAATTACTGGGGTAAATGTGAAGTATTACAGCCTCTGGGGAAATTCAGTTGGCAACAGCTATTAAAATTAACAGCACACAAACCTTTTGACCCAGCAATCCAACTCCTGGGATTATACCCCAGAGAAATAAAACTAGCTCTGTAGGATGTGTGTCCAGGCAAGGAGGTTTATCTTGGTTCTGCTTATTATGGCAAAAAAAAATGAGAACTGAAACAAACACCTATCAATAGGGGAATGGTCAGTTGAATTACAGCACACCCATGCACTAGAGTATTATACAGCTGTTAAAAGAATGCACTAGAGGCCAGGCACAGTGGCCTCCCAGCACTTTGGGAGGCAGAGGCAGGTAGATCACTTGAGGCTGGGAGTTGGAGACCAGCCTGGCCAACATGGTAAAACCCTGTCTCTATTAAAAATCCAAAAAAAATAAAAAAAAAAAAGGTAGCTGGGTGTGGTGGCACATACCTGTAATCCCAGCTAAGTGGGAGGCTGAGCATGAGACGTGCTGGAGCCTGAGAGGAAGAAGCTACAGTGAGCCGCGATCATTTCACTGCACTCCGGCCCCAGTGACAGAGTAAGACTCTGTCTCAAAAAAAAAAAAAAAGAATGATGTGGGAGGATTTCCACAGGACATGGTTGAATGAGAAAATATCCAGGAACTGTGCAAGTATTCATATATGTTTTTAATGTACTATAAGGGTGTGGAAAAATATGAAAAAGATCTATACGAGATCATAGCGTGGGTTCTAGGGTGAGAGTGAGGGGGGATGTCACCGAAGGAGGGTTAGGAGATAAGCAAAACAAGGGGAAAAATTATACTGAACTTGATAAATGTAACATTTATGCACTTATCTAAAACTGTCAGGGCCAGGTGTGATGGCTCACATCTGTTATCCCAGGGTTTTGGAAGGCCGAGGCGGGAGGATTGCTTGAGGCCAAGAGCTCGAGACCAGCCTATGCAACAAAGCAAGATCCCATCTCTACAAAAAACATTAAAAAAAAAATACGCCAGCATGGTGGTGCACACCTGTAGTCCCAGTTACTTGGGAGGCTGTGAGGCGGGAGGATCGCTTGAGGAGCTCGAGGCTGTGGTGAGCTATCATCATGTCACTACACTCCAGCCTGGGCAACAGAATGAGACCATTATCTCTAAAAATAGTAAGTTAAAAATAATAACACTGTCTATCCAAAGGCATTTGCATATATATGTAAAGAAGGTCCATGTATATGTTCCCTCTCTCCTCTACCCCTTTTGAGGTCCTGCTCACTTTCCTCCCCTATTCTCCATTCTTCCTCTCACTTCAGGTTATTTAGACAAGAAAAACAGACAGATGTCAAGTAAGAAGCTAAATGACCTATTTATCCAGCACCCTTCATTCTCCAGAACACAGCCTAGAACCACAAGGCAAGCAGACATCTGACAGTCAAAATGCATTGTATCTGCTTTAAGCTAATAACCCTTATTTTGTATTTCAATAAGCTGTCAGCTTACTAAACTCACTGTGGCAGACACGCCTGAAGGCAAACCCAGGGATCCACAGGCTTGGATAATTCCCTCCCCTTGAGTGTGGGTGGGACTTGTGGCTTCCTTCTAACCAATAGGGTAAGGCAAAGGTGATAAAACGGTCTCTCCTGTGATTGTGTTTCATTCTATTTCCTGTTCCTGCTAGAGTCTGTCTGAACAGGCTGGAGAGAGACACCCTGTTGGCCCTGAAGAAGCAAAGCACCATGCGGGGCTCTGCCTATGGAGGGGGCCACATGGCAGAGGCCTGCAGGAGCCTCTAGGAGCTGAGGGCCACTTGCAGCACCTAAGGACAGGCCCAGCCAAGAGACAGAAATAAGCTGGAGCCCTCAGTCACACAGCCACAGGGAATTAATCCTGCCAGCAACCTGGATGAGTGTGGAAGCACTTCTCCCCCTAGTCCAGCCTCCAGATGAGAACACAGCCCAGTCACTACCTTGACTGCAGCCTTGTGAGATCCAAGCAGGAGACCTAGCTAAGCTTTGTCTGGGCTCCCGACCCACGGAAATGGTGACATGATAAATGGGTGCAGTTTTCAGCTGTAAATCTGGAGTCATTTGTTATGCAACAAGGAAACAACTAACACACCCATCAAATTGAGAAATAAAAGAACGGATTGAAAAAAAGATACCAATAACTGTAAGAAAGGTGTATGGGGATGAAGAATAGCAGATATAAACTGGGTAACAAATATCTGGAGCCATAGTGAGTTAGGGCAAAGGACCCTACAAGCATCCCTGTCACCATGGGATGGGAGGATTGAAATCTAAGCCCTGAAGGACCAGCAAGGCAGTAGACATCTGTGCTGTCAACTGCACTAGGAAATTCACCTGCATTTGCTCATTTCATTGTCACAACAACCTATTGGGCACATCCTCTCATCTCCCAGGACAAAGGGGATAGTCTAAAGGTTCCCATTAAGAATCAATGGCACGTTGCAGAATGGAACTTTCCAGTAAACATGGCTGACCATGTGTTTGCCAGCACACACCCAGTATGCCAGGCCAGGTGCTGAGCAGGCACATGGGGCCAGACACCAAAGTGGGCCCCACAGGCTCATTAAGACCAAGTGTCGCTTCCATTCTATGGACGAAGGAACAGGGATTTAAAGGTCATACAACAAGTAAGTAGTCCAACAATCATTCAAACTGACTCTTCTAGGTACCTGATATGACTTGACTGTGTCCCCACCCAAATCTCATCTTGAATTCCCACACATTGTTGGGGGGACCCAGTGGGAGGTAATTGAATCATGGGGGCAAATCTTTCCCATGCTGTTCCCATGATAGTGAATACTTTTCACAAGATCTGATGGTTTCAAAAAGAGGAAATTCCCCTGCACAAGCTCATTCTCTCTTTGCCTGCTGCCATCCATGTAAGACAGGACTCACTTCTCCTTACCTTCTGCCATGATTGTGAGGCTTCCCAGCCATGTGGAACTGTAAGTCTAATTAAACTTCTTTGTTTTGTTACTTGCCCAGTCTCAGGTATGTCTTTATCAGCAGCATGAAAATGGACTAATACAATGCCCAAGCCCATGCTGTGTCTCATCTGACTCCATAATCTATGCTTTGAACACACCATGCTATCTCTTGAGTCTCAGTCTGTTCTACCTGTAAAATGGGAAGAAGTGTGGTGCTTATCCCATGAGGAATAAGTGGGCATAGCCTTGTATTGAGGAGAGCACCTCATGGTACCCAGCATAGAAGATGCAGAATTTCCTTTCTAATGTTCCTTACTACTCTTAAAAAAATATGAGGACAAAAAGAACAAAAGTTCAATTTCAGAACAGTAACAACTTCTGGGAAAGTGGGTTATGATAAATCATTCTTCTAAGCATATGGTACTTTTTCTTCACCCACAGAGGACAATATAATTTGCTTCCTAAGGTTCCTATGAGCCATGGAAGGTGGGTGTTCGATTCCTGATATGGTTTGGCCCTGTGTCCCCACTCAAATCTCCTGTTGTGTGGGAGTTCAGTCAGGGTGATGGCATAAATATTAAAGGAAAAATATTAAAGAAAGTTATAGAATATAGTCACAAACCTTCTTGGAATGCTGAGAAGTTTGCATAGGTTCAGTAGAAATTTCGGCCAAAGGCAGCCTTATCCCCTTTATCTTTAGTTGATAAGAAAAGCAAATAGCTAGGGAATGTGGGGAGTTTATCTGAATAACTCGTTTACTCATATGGTCCTATAAACTAACCTTTGATCATCCTGGATGGCTCCCTTGGCGGGGAGGTCAACCAGGAATATTACCCACTAATGGTGTTTGCTTTGGCCTCGGAACCTGTCCTTTAATCTCTACACTCCCGTGGTGTTGACTCAGAGCCTCTGTTGTTAAATCTACACTGAATAAAATGCCTAAAGGGGCACCTGAAAGGGGCCAAAGCTGCTACCTCTTTACAGCACTCTCTTCAAGTGTCTGTGAGTAGCCCGGACACCCCAGCCCACTCATTCACTGTATTCTGTGTGTGAGTGAATTTATTCATCTGTTGTTGAGTCGGGTCTGCCGGACAGACCCCCACAGACAGTGATCCCAACATTGTTGGGGTCTGTCATCCCCAATGTTGGAGGAAAGACCTGGTGGGAAGTGATTGGATCATGGGGGCAGACTTCCCTGTTGCTGTCCTCAAGATAGTGAGTTCTCAAGAGATCTGGTTGTTTAAAAGCATGTAGTAATTCCCCCTTCACTCTTTCTCTCTCCCCCACTCCACCATGTGAAGAAGGTGCTTGCTTCCCCCTCACCCTTCTGCCATGATTGTAAGTTTCCTGAGGCCTCCCCAATCATGCTTCCTGTACAGCCTGCAGAACTGTGAGTCAATTAAACATCTTTTCTTCATAGATTACCTAGTCTCGGGTAGCTCTTTATAGCAGTATGAAAACAGACTAATACGATTCTCATATCACAGACTAGACAACTAAGCCTCGAAACAGTGAAGCAGCTTGACCACTCTGCAATGTGAGAGGCAGAATGGAAGGCAGATACCCATTTAGACCTAGAGGGTGATGCCAGACCCACCCTAGAGACTCCAAGCTCCAAGCTACTAACAACTCAAAGGTTTTCAGCCAATAGCCCGAGATATTTTTAAACCAACCCAAGCAAGAGCTGTTTCTCATTTCAGAATGTTAGGCCAGTGGGGCTAAACAGAAGCTTCTCCCAGAACCCAGAGCCTTTCCTTAGAATGGAAGTGAACAGAGGGGCAGCTCGTCTGCAGAAAAGGCCTAGAGATGACATCTCCAGCCTGACAACCACGTAGTTCTAGATCCCTTTAACCTCAAAAGAAATAAACTCACCTTGGGAACACACAAGGAGGCCAGAGTCGCAGAAACAGAGAGCCAAATGGCAGCAGAAATGGAATTCCTTTTCCTCTATTCCAGTTGCACAGAACATGAGCATTAAGGAATGAATGTTTTAGTACATGTGGTGCTGCCAAAGCGAGCACAGATAATGAATGCTTTAAATAAGGGCCACCACCTTCACAGAGAGCCTCCAGGCATTATCTGACACATGGGACCAGTTAGGGTCGCAGGGCCCATAAAAGCCAGTCCCCAGACATGGGATGGGATAGTTGAGGACTAGCTTCACACGGATCC
The DNA here is from genome assembly GCF_030222135.1 of Aotus nancymaae. Taxonomy (NCBI): domain Eukaryota; kingdom Metazoa; phylum Chordata; class Mammalia; order Primates; family Aotidae; genus Aotus; species Aotus nancymaae. The sequence continues at coordinate 14,621,356 of NW_026988467.1, read as the reverse complement.
AGTATCAAATAAAGGCTTTTGAAATGTGTGTGTCAGTAAAGTGCTTTCCCCTACAAAAGCAGATGCACAGAAGAAACTCCAGGTCAGGCACGGTAGCTCACACCTGTAATCCCAGCACTTTGGAAGTCTGAGGCAGGCAGATCACCTGAAGTTGGGAGTTCAAGACCAGCCTGGCTAACATGATGAAAACCTGTCTCTACTAAAAATACAAAATTAGCCAGGCGTGGTGGCACACACCTGTAATCCCAGCTACTCAGGGGGCTGAGGCAGGAGAATCACTTGAACCCGGGAGGCTGAGGTTGCAGTGAGCTGAGATCGCGCCATTGCACTCCAGCCTGGACAACAAGAGTGAAACTTCATCAGAAAGAAGGAAAGAAAGAAACTCCAAGGATGTTCATTACAGAACTGCTTACCAGGAAGGAAATGACGCAAAACAATTTTCTCAGAAGCAGAAGACTGGTTAAGGTACAGTACAACCAGACAACAGAACTCTAGGCGGCTGATAAAAATGTTTCCGAGCACTTCTTCACGTGAAAATGCGAGTTATACCATGACGTATATTATGGTTCCATTCATGTCAAATAAAATACAGAGAAGAAGGCTCAGAAGGTCATATACTCAGGCAGCCGCCGTGGCAATCTATGCGTAATGCGATTAAAGGGATTTTCCTCCTTTGGCTTATCTACATAGTTCCTCATTTTTTCCTACCATGAACAGATATTGCTTTATATAGTTTAACAAAAAAAAAAAAATGACAAGTCATTTAACTTTTAAAACCACAGAGCATTTTCGCCCGTATCCTCTCTTGTAATCCTTAATGCCAGACATGAACACGACGGCCCCTGTCTTCCTAATTGCCAATCTGTCTCAAGCTGCCTGTAGCATTTAGTGCTGTTCCTTCCCCCAATCCTTAAACTCATCTCCTCTAGCAAGGTATCCTAACTGGAGTCTGAATCGGAGTCCCCAGAGGTCCAGAGGTGGGCTCTGAGGTACGGAAGCACGTGCCCCTGGAGCTGTATACCAAAGGTGTGTGTGTTCATTATCACATTCTTGTGGGTATGGATCCAAATAATTCAGGTTCTTCAACAAGATGCCTGTTAACACCTAGGAGGTATGGCCACGCTCCCAAACCCTCCAAAACACCTTTCTGCCATATCTTCTTGGCCCTCTCCGGCTCCTGCATGGGTGGCCCATTCTCCATATTCCCCTCCTTTCCTTGTTTGTGGCCTGTCCCCTGTTCCAATATCCCCACTTGCCAGAGATGGGTCCTGGAGGACCGTGGGTCCCCACACCTGTGGGGCTCTAACAAATCAAAGAGAGCTGTGTGTCTTCCCAGGGGAAATGTACACATGGGAT